>NC_064044.1:8834030-9138337 GCF_932526225.1 Nematostella vectensis
TAAGGAATAGTTGCCGGGAATGTTCTAGTCGCAATTGAAAGGGGAGCACGCCTGGTGTGCTTTTGTGTCGTTAGCAAGAGTCTCTTGGTCGTACCAACACGAACTTTCTTTAATTAAAGCTCACTTATACAGTTGTACCTCTATAAAAGGGACACCAATTAAACGACCACTTGATCACACGCTATAGAAAGAGGCAACTTTCCAAGTTCGGAAAATTGGTCACTTAATCACTGTACAGGCCCGTACCCAGGGGGGGGGGGGGTGCAGGGGGTGCGAACGCACCCCCTCACACAACGGCCGAAGGTCCACTTTCGGTTCTAAATAAACGTGCTATTTGTAGTATGTATCCAAATCCGACAATAAACGTCCCGTGGAGATACTGCAAAGGAATAAAAAACGTTTTTTTTTTTCGGAGGTATCAGAGAACTCCCTCCCCCCACCCCCTCGGAAAAATTAGGTGCATTTTTTTTGGATTTCGCACCCCCCCCCCCCCCCCCAAGAAAAATCCTGCGTATGGGCCTGCTGTATCTTATGCCTCTATCAAACGGCCATCTACGTAAAGCGGCAGCGGCTAACATATTCTAGGGTCCCATATGAAAGCAATAAAAAAATATGCGATAAAATAAAAAATAAGCCATAAACCGAAGACCTCTTTTGTGGCTGAAGGTACTGGGGTTTGATTTTTTGGGAGGAATTGAGATTTCGAGGGGGTGCCCTGGGTTTACAAATAGTACCTTATAATAAATACAAATAGATTTAAAAAATCATAACATCGACTTTTATCAAGCAATCGATTTATACATGCACCGCTTGATACATATTTAGGTACATGCAGAATATGCGCTCATGTAAAGATCAACAACAACACACAATCCGCTTAGAAAAGTAGGGGTTCGCGCCCCACCTCTTTCCTGTCTGCCATTTCACAGTAGTTAGAAGTCAATTGGCAGATCAGTGCATGCGATTCTCTCTTTCTTTAGCAACTCAAGGTTAAAACTTGTAACACCCAAAAATTGTAACGAAAGGGATATAATAAGTATGAAGTCGTAGAATGATGAAGTGTGTATTCCACGATGGGGATTTCCTTGGTCTATATAAAATAGAGCAGGCAAAATCAACCAATTCCGACACGCAAAGCGCGCGTGCGGCTTTGCACGCTCTACGGGACGTGACTGATAAAACCATAAATCGCCGCTACTCCGTTGATTTGTTTTGTCAAATCGAAGAGAAATCTGGCAAACATATTCTCTGAGGTCGAATCAGTGCCCTTTATAAATACAAACTTGCCATTAAGGGATAGTTGCCGGGAATGTTCTAGTCGCAATTGAAAGGGGAGCACGCCTCATCACAGGTAGCCCAGGCAATGGTTTTGAAGCTTGTTCGTAGCTTGGAATCGGCTGTTATTCTTAGAGGTAAAACGAGTGGATTGAAGTACCGATTTTTTGTGAAACATTGCCAATAAAATTGCCTTAAAACTTAGAACATGCCTTGTTGTTGTCATATTTATGTGTAATATACGATTTTGGGGGGATTTCGTAACGTAACCTTACGAACCGATGATGGCGGGGGAAGGGAGGGGAGGGGATATGACAACCTAACGAGACCGACCGATGGTGATGACGGGGGGGAGGGTGTGTGTTATGACCCGCCGCCACCCACTATTTTGGGGATGGGGGATATGGAAGCCCGCCGGTAACCTTACGACCCGAAGATGTCGGGGGAAGGGGGGGGGGGGGGGTATGACAACCTTACGAGACCGACCGATGATGATGACGGGGGGGGGGGGGGGGGGGGGGGGGGGGAAGGGAGGCAGCCCGCCGATTACGACAGATACACTTCAACATACAATTCAAGGAAGGGTATGGAGCGCTTCCACTGGCAAATAGATTCCCATTTGAGGCAACTTCCCATGCATAGGGCCTATTTGCACTATGCAAATGTTTGTTTGTTTTGACAAAAAAAAAACTGTCAACGCTAGCGGGAACAAGCGAATGCGTTTGTTCGACCAGGACAATTTTCAACGATCTTCAAAGTTTACGCTGGCCTGTTCTGGAGGCGGCCAGGACTAGGTCAAACGTCAAGTTTTTCAATTCACACCAAGCTTTACTTGAGCAGAAGTTGTTGTTCTTGATATTCATAGAATGAATGTACTACCAGTAAAGACGATGAGTTGTGCAAAAATATTCCAAGGAAGCATACTCCCAAAATGAATGCAATGAAGAAAAAACAGATTGATTTTGGAAGCAAATCCTAAAAAAAACATCCAAGGCATCACTGACAGTGCTAAAATGCTAACTTCTAATTTCAAACCAAACCCTTTTATTGATCTATGTTTGGGGTAGAGAGGAAGCAAAGAATATCAATTGACTAAAAAATAGTCGACGGGAGAGGAGATAAAAAGAATTGACTCAACAAAGGTTTGGTGAAAAAAATATAACAGTAATGGAAATAATTTGATTGAGCATTTCTTGACATTTCCCCTTTCCCATTATCTTAACCCTTTCACCACCACAGGCCTCTAAAGAGGCCATGTCTATGCTATTCAAGCTATGTGAACAGAATTCTATTATTGAAAAAGAAGAAGGTTGTTGCTAGTGTTATAAAGTTTGAGTATCTTGCCCTAAAAAACCCTTCCCCTTAATAAAAGTTCCATTAATGTACATTTGTAAAGCTACATTCTGACAAGCTTTGTCCTTGCGAAGAACAATGGATGAAACAGGATTTCAAAGATGGAATATAGTGTCATACACAATTTTAGATAAGATGCAATACTGAAGTTTTAATGTACCATTTTAAGTGGTGATTTTCCATCCCCATGGGAATTAATATTTGCAAATATAAATCCAGTAATGCATTATATTTTGGTGTTTTGAGAAACCCTGGATCCAACTATTCCAATGAAATAAATCTAAACCTCTAAAATAAATGTAATGGGAAAGAGACTTAGAAAGAAAATCCTAAAAAGAAGATATAAGTGAGAGTACTAAATGAAAATTACTAATTTAAAAATCAAATCTGTTCATTAATTTATTTTTGGTGTAGAGGGGAAATAGCAAAGAGCATCAATTGCATAAAAATAGTCAACAGGGAGAAGAAAAAGGAAGAAATATGACTCTTCTTTAAACGTTTGAAAAGAAAATATAATAACAATAATGTGATAATTATATTCAGTACTTTTCTAAAATATCCCCTTTCCCATTATCTTTAGGTTGATAGAAAACTGTTTTCTTTACAGATATTATGGGGGGGAGGGGGGGTATTACCCGCCACTAGCAAACTATTTTAAAAGTCGGGTCCCTAGCTTGGATGGTTCCTCGTCACCATGGGGGGGGATCACCCGCCACCCATCAACCTTTTTTTAAAAGTCGGGTCCCTAGCTTGGATGGTTCCTCGTCCCCATGTGGGGGGGGGAAGGGGGGGGGGGGTATCACCCGCCACCCATCAACCTTTTTTTAAAAGTCGGATCCCTAGCTTGGATGGTTCCTCGTCACCATGTTGGGGGGGGGGGGGGGGGTATCACCCGCCACCCATCAACCATTTTTTAAAAGTCGGGTCCCTAGTTTGGAGAATTGTTTTGACCTCGTCCCCTTTATTTTACAACGGTGAAAACTCTTTCAATGTCACATACATATGACATTTTTATCAAAAGAGGTGATAAAAATGTCATATGTATGTGACATTGAAAGAGTTTTTACCGTTGTAAAATAAAGGCATCGCTCCCTCTCTCTCTCATCGTTGTCGTCGGCGTCGTCGATATTCACTGTATTTTTTTTTATCCCTTTTATCATTAATGCTTTCGTTTGCTTATCATCACCCTCATGTTCATTGATCAATTGGGGGGAGGGGTGCGCTGCTCGGGTGGGTAGAGGATAATTTATAATTAGCAAATAGAGTAACGAGAGAATGAAGAGAGAAACCAAGAAGGGTGCGCAATGGCTGTAGGGGTGTGCGGATACAAAAAAAGCCGGTACATCATGGTACAACCAAGTTGAAAGTTCAAAAGCATATAATGTCGAACGTGACGAATTGACTGTGTCGCCGATAGCTGAATTTACAAAACCTTGCACAATGTCTTCGACAATGGTTTGAGAACTCATAGCATTCGGGTTTTAGCAGAAATGTTTGATAAATTATGCTGTTTTTCGATCGCATTTCCGTGGATTGAAGTGACAAAAATAACCATCTTGTGATAAATATAGTTATGACAAACGTATCTGATATACCATTATGTTATTCTCAAACAAATGAAAATGTTTGATTGGCGTATTCAATACGAATATGAAAGTTAATCCAATCAAACACGAGGTTTTATCGAAGCCGGGTTGACAAAGTTTAAAATCAATGTGTGACCTTGCGTTACATGTTTAAAATATACAAAACTTTTGTAAAACACAATTTGATTTGAAGCTTGATCTCATGATCAAAATATAATCCAATCAGATTTAACTTTCTAAAAATGTTGTGCATTGATTGGCCAGCAATACGCATGCGCCTTTATTTAGATTACGTCACAACGGAGCAAAATTGTGCAACTGCCCAAAATATTTCAAGTCACGGCGTGCGACGCGATTCTCGCTCTATGACTAGTCTTCCTGTTGGAAGGGAAAAAAATACGGTGTGATCTGCCTTCAATGAGGACAACAAACGTAGTAAGCCCAGAACTCTTCGTCTTTAACACCATAGTCCCAGATTAGTATTAGGCGGGTTTGAACGGCGATGAGAACCAAAGGATTGTGAAAGTCACATTTTGTGCTCATCTGAAAGCTGTGGTTTTATTTGGTTATCAGGAGCCGGTGAATTTAGCAGTGATCTATAGGCCTAGACCTATCGTCTTCCTTGTTTAGATCCCTCCTTTCTGTAGGGAGTAATGTAACGTATTTGTGACTGGTGTTCTTTATTCTACCCTTTTCAGTCGTTCGGCCATCGAGGACCCAGTTTTATGGAGTTTGTTATCGACAGTGGCGACTGGTGTCAAGCACAACACGAATAAGTCAGCGAAAAAGAGCTCTAAAGACTTTGAAATCCTATTGAATGGGGTAATTCGCCTGGAATTTTGATATTTTTTGGTTAAGTGATGGTTTCACGCCCTCTTGCTACTAAAGAATCATAGAGAATCGAAGAAACATAAATATGAAAATGCCGACCGGAGCTAATCGCGAGACTTCGTTCCACGGACCTGGGGCAGTAATGCTGGAATACAAGTCGATGAAATTCCTCATAACTGACCGCCCAACTAACTCAACACTCCCACAGTATATTCAGGTAACTATCAACCTCTCGCATTAAACGTTAGTATCTTGAACGTTTTAAGAGATTGTTTGTCAATTCTTCGATACAGGACTTGAAGAAATACGACGCACACACGGTTGTACGTGTTTGCGAACCGACATACAACACGGAAACATTGTCAAAAGAAGGAATAATCGTGTTGGTAAGAATCCATACTTGTAACTTCTGTCGCTTGATTCTCACATATACTACTCGTGCGAATATCGGATTTGTTTGGGAACGCTATTATAGCAACGTATTTGATACCTAACCACACTCGATGTGTTGTTTGAGTTTTGGGTTGGTCGAGCCGACTGCGCCTTTGGCTTTACTTTGTCATTTCGGGGTGTTGTCGACTACAATTCGATATCGCTTTAACTTGATTTTTCCCTGGAGTAAATACTAATCTATATGATCGAGCAATAACAGTGGCAGGGTATTTAGAGAAATCCAGTCGTATATACTATAAGTTATTAAATTATTCGTAACTCGATTTATACTCCGCCATTGCATATCCCTATCGAGGTTCTCTTCCACTTTTGATAGGTAGATACGAAACGAATATTGTAAACAATCGCAGTGTCCCATTGCATTAGAACCCTAAGGAAATATGTGGCTCAGATTTAGAAACTTGCTTTTATTTCTCTGGTGGTGGTATAAGTTTGAATGAGTGCCGCATTGTGTATAGAAAACAAGAGGCCATTGCCACCGAAAACTTGTTTAACCGGCTTCTAGGTTTGGCTATCTAGTAGTCAACAAATTCAAGAAAAGAGCGCTTAAAGATTTGATATTACAAACAGCACAGATGTCCTGCACATATGTGTAATAAATAGGCACATATAAAATTCTATTTAGGTGAAACTTACAAACTTGATCTTTATTCAAATCGAAGCTATGTTTTGCATTGTAAAAAATTGTATCACACTATTACATGCCAAATCTAAAATTGAAATATTACTTATAAGGCCCTAGATATTAAGAAATTTTGCAAATATATAGAAAACGCGTGATATATAGAAATCACGTGTGGTAGCATAATTATTTATTTCTGTGCCAATTTTCTAAGCAATAACCTTCAATAAATTGTATGCAAATATTTATTGATCTTGGCCTTTCGGGTTTCTTAGGTGATGAGGCAATGAAATTGAAATGCTTTTGAAAATTTTAATGCAAGTAGAAAAGTGTGTTATTCTATCCCTAACTTGTAGTTTCTGTTTTAATGAAACAGGAACTGTTTCTGTTTGGGCTACAAAGCAGCTTTAACAGCAGGCGCTGCTGCCTGAACTTTTGTTTTTATTGTCACTCAAAATGAAGATGGCTCACGTTTTTTAGCATAAACAGATTTTCAAAGGAATGCTCGAGGGACTCCTAGTTTTTCCTACTCATTCCAGCCATACCTACCCTGTCAATTCGGATTTTTTTCTCTACTAATTTCAGAACAACCCTATCTTGCTGTTTGAATGTGTTGATATGTAGTCTTTCATCAAACATTCTGATTATGAGGATAATATGTCCAGGCAAATCCCCATTTGATGAGTAAATTGTAAATATTATAAATGTTTTTTTTCTGTAGGAATTTAAAACCTACGCCATGGGCTTTGTCAACACTTTTCTTTTTCGTGTTCTCATTCTTTTGTGAAGCTACAGTATCACCCCTTGAAAGGTCAAACAATTCATTGACGCAAATAAATTAACATGGTCGAGCAGGTTTATTCTGTATTTTAGGAACTTATATGCTATATTAACCTTTTTTTGGCAATCTGCCTCTGAGTGTTTATTCTAGGGATGTTTGATAGGTTTTTATGGCCCTACTATGCTCATAGAGCTATTTATCTGCTTGTCAGAACTTTGACATAATACTTGAACCTGTATTGTATACTTGTAAAATAGATGTTGGAACTGTATTCAAATTATTTCAATCACTGTATTGTGTCCATCTGTGCTCACAGCTTTTCCATTTAAATAGGAGATTTTAAGTATAAGTGCCATAAATTGTTTTTAACTTTTGGGCATATCAATTCATTCAGCTGCCATACTTCCTTTTTAAAAAAACTATTTTTCCGCCATAAAACAACAGGAGCAAGGTGGCAAATTCACATTAACCAGCTTAGGTGAAGTTTTTGAAAAACATTTGCCTAAATTCAGTACCTTAGCCTTACAACAAGTGCTTTTCTCCTAGGATTGGCCATTTGACGATGGCGCAGCACCTCCGAAACAACTCGTTGAAGACTGGTTAAAGTTGCTAAAGGGCAAATTTAAGGAGAGGCCTGGTTCATGTGTAGCAGTCCACTGTGTGGCAGGCCTTGGTCGAGCACCAGTCTTAGTTGCACTGGCTTTAATTGAGAGTGGAATGAAGTATGAAGATGCTGTAGAGTTTATTAGAAGGTAGGGATGATTTTAACAAGCTAAAACAATTGAGAAGCTCATCACCCTGCAGCTGGAATGCTGAATTATGAGGGCACGGATACAACATGGTTGGGTGGAAGGCATAGCAAGCACTTCAGACAGCCAACATAAAGGCCTTGCTAAACATTTAAACATGTTTGTCAAACATTGCGTTTGACACAAACGTTTGTATGTTTAGACACCCACAAAACATGGCTTCCACAACACGTACAGATGTTTGAATGAGATGAAACATTTTCATCAAACATTTGCGCAAATTTTTTATTGTTTAGCTATTCATCAAACAAAACATTGCACACGCTTTGTGCTTTTATCCAATTACAGCTTGAATTCCCATGGGCGTCACTTTGATCTCTTGTGTAATCATTATGGAAACTGCACGTTCTCAAGCTTTATGAAAATGTTTTTGGGTTTAGCCACCTCCCAAAACATGCTCGCACGAGAGTTCGATTTCAATGTTTGAACACATGTTTGAATGTTTAGCCAGGCCTTAAGACTCATGTCTGACCATGGAACACAGCTTAGATAAAAAAAGGCTTTTGGGGACGGAGGAAAGCCAGGGAAAAACCCTCAGAGCAATGGAGAAAACCAACAAACTCAACCAACTGTGGAATTGGGAGTCAAACCTGGGACTCAGTGTTACATGGCACATGCATTGCTCTGCCAACCGTGCCACTGATGTTCTCAGGTTTGGGTATTTGGAAAACACATAGACAGATTGTAAGTTAGTGTGGTAATAAGTGTAGTACCTAAGGTAACTTAAAATGTTGTAAGGTGAATTTAAATGAAAATCCCTCATATCCCTGTTTTTTACATACCAAGGAACCTACAATATTAGGTCCACAGAGCTGTAGCAGCCTAGAAATATTGGGAGGGGGGGCATGATATTGAAACATTAAGAAAATATTGATGACACAGCCACACCCCTACTGGGCATTTCCTTAAATTTTTTTAGAAATTGGGGGTCTTCTGCCCCACCCCCTGCTACGGCCCTGACACAACACTATAATTGATGAATTTTTACTTGTTTAGTCTACTTTAAAGTGGCATACAGTACATGTAGCAACTAGTTTTCTTAATGTTTTGTCCCATTTACCTTCACAGGAAGCGCAGGGGTGCAATCAATGCCAAACAACTGTCCTACCTGGAAAGATACAAGCCAACTAAACTACTGAAAGAAAAAGACGGAGGACCAAATTGTGTAATTCAATGAACATCAAGATTGCAAGTTTGACAGGAAAGGTTACAGGAGGCTCTGACAATGCCTGAACTGCTGCTTGCTTCATGGATTGTAGTGTACTATGTACACTGTTTACCATCACTGTGGAAGCTGTTGAAATCAGAGAATAATAAGAAATGGTAGGCTTGATCCAGTGTCCAATTTTAACTCATGTTTACTGTAAAAAAATTCAGGGAGGTATCTTAGATAAGCTTGGGTTAAGAATGAAACCAACCAGTAGAAGATTAGTTGTACTATGTCTCTCGAAGAAACTTTCTCACATCATTCTGTATATTTTCAATATTTCCCACTTTCTTATAAATTGATATGCTGCAAGTTATTTAGTTATCAAATGAAGATGTAGACTGCATCCATGTCAGGATGAGTCTTATGAATGGGTGGATGTTACTTCTTTCCGACCAGCTTTTCCTTTATTATGTAACCAAATGCAATTTAATGCATGCTGGTGATCTTGACAATTTTTGGGAGTAAGGAAGCAAGAAATGTACTATCTGATTGACATGAACTTCACTAGCCAACAAGCAAGGCAAATAAATGTACTATCTGAATGACATTAACTTCACTGGCCAACCAGTTGCGCAAAGAAATGCTTGAGTGTACATCAAAGCCAACGGAATCCTCCTACAGGGCCGTAGCAAGGGGTGGGGCACTGGGGGCAGGTGCCCCCCAATTTTATTAAAAATTCTAACAAAATGACCAGTAGGGACTTGGCTGTGTCCCCAATTTTGTTTAATGTTTCTGTATTGTGCCCCATCCCCCCCAATCTAACGTGACCTGCTACAGCTCTGTCCTAGCTTTGAAGTTTCTCTCAGTCAAAGTAGTGATTTACACAAGCTGATTGACAAACTTTTCAAACTTTGTCTTGGTGGCCAGAGTAGTGTGTCACACTTATAACTGTTTGGATGTCGCAATTCAAGCTTTGCCAGATTTTCCATATACTCTTGGCTGAAGGATTTTTTTCATTCCTGATTCAAATACAATCACATATGCATTACCTTTTCAGGAGAGATGATTTTTTTAGCTCATAAAATATGCTGAAATATTCTTTTGCTCTTTTAAGTATGCTGTATATTATTTGAGATATTTCATTTATCCAAAAGATTGGTATGTAATCTTTTTTTACAAATAAAGAAAAGCAGTATCAGAGCTTATTACCCATGCAGATTAGTTCTCAACAATGGCACTGAAGATTCCATCAAATAATTAATATTACAGTAAATTAAATTTTACGTCAACTTTTCTCCCTCAAAGGTTGAATAAAGTAATCTTGATTTTGTTAGAATTTACAGTCTAGGATATGATTTCATAGAGATAGAACATTAGACTTCATAGAGATAGAACATTAGACAAAAAGTGGAATATGCAATGGGAAAAAGTAAGCTGCAACAGTGGTAAAATTGAATAGAATTCAGTATTAAAATGGAGGGTTTTGAGGTAGCAGTATTTTCAAACCCTATAGGTTACAAACATGGTAGACAGCAGTAAAATCAGCAGTGTAGTATGAGTAAATAGTCTTGGAACACTTAGCATAATATACAATCAAAGTTGTCGATTACTAAATGTGTTAAATGTGATAAAAATTAATGTAATATTATGCAATTTAGTCTCCACAACTTTTGGTTCCATGACTTTTATGTCTCTGTATAAATAAAGTCCATTTGCCCAACTTGCATTGCAAGTGTCATTTTGAATCTCATTTGCATAGGGTTACATAGCCTACAAAACCATGTAAGCTGGATCAATGGACTTAAAGCTTGCAGGCTAGATAGAATGTCAGTCTTAATAGTCACTGCACCATAACTCAAAGCAGAAACAAGATCAGGATTTTTAATGTTTTGCAACTCTAAGACATAGAAAAACATAGACACCAATCTGAGATATACACAAATCAAATCCTTTCTCTCTGCCAAACCCCCCTCAAAGGATTGGCCTCTTTATTTCCTTAGTTTGCAAAATACTCAAAATCAAAGTTACAGGATAACTGGTGTAAACAAAAATCGAAACCATTTTTGTAGACCAAACTATCTTTATGTAATATGTATTAATTTATTGGAATCACCAAATGGGAAATCAATAAAGAGCTCTGACACATGGCATAACTTTGTTTCCTTTTTTAACTTAAATGAATAAAAAATGCAGCTATTTTTATACCATCTCGGGTGTTTTTAAAGACTGCCCAAGGTCTGAACACCCAATTTTAAAGGAAAATTACAACCATAATATCTTATGCCCACCATTACATGAACATAAGTACATAGCCAGGATTTTGTAACAGAGAGGAATAGATATCATGAGTGAAACATCTACAATTTCATTTGGAAAATATAGCTTTTTGGTGGGTAAGGTATAATGAACAATTGTCAACACATCTAGGGATGTGAATCATTTCATTAACATGTCGTAACCAAAAACGAGGCGGGACATGTCAATCATCACATGACCATGGCACCATATTCAGTAGTGTCACTCATCACATAAATATGATGTCGTATCCAGGTGGGAGATGACAGTCGTATTACATGAACATGTCGTCATAACCAGGGGGTGGGAGGTGACAGTCGTATTACATGAACATGTCGTCATAACCAGGAGGTGGGAGGTGATCAGGATCTGGCCTGCAAAAGATGGCACATAACACAGTAGCTTCCTTCAAAACTTATCCTTGCCTAATATATAGTCAGGGTTGTCCCTATTATTGGCAACAAGAACCCCCCCCCCCCCCCCCCCACACACACACACACATAGCTTAAGCAGTATGTTTCTACCTAAGTCTGGGTCATGTCTAGCATTTGAAAAGTGCTCCCATCCCCTCTCACAAAAAAGAAGAAGTATGTTTCTACTATAAACAACAAAGACATTCCAGAAAAATATGAGACCAATTCAACTGGCCGCAAGAAAATACAGAGTATGTATAAAATCTGTTACTGAGAAGAGCTTACTGCACTCACCCAGCAAAGCGTCCTGGAGGGTTGCCTGGTCGTGCCCCCACCTCACCATCAGGGGGTATGGGACCAAAAGGATCAAACCTTGCACCAGGTGGGACGGAACCTCTAGGCAATAGAAAAAAAAATGTTTTTGAAAATTCCTGCAAGTTCTTATGTTTTAAAACTGCATAAATGAAATGTGGGCTCTTGCAAGTAATGGTTTACATTTCCTGTATCAGGAATATCTAGAATTTGGGTATTGGGTTGATCCACCCTTTCTTTTATATTATCTTCTATCATATTCACTCAGAAAGGGCATAGTTCTGTACCCCAATGCACAGTATATCTAAATTTAATAGGCAACTGATTGCCTAAAGTCCTTCATCACAAATACAATTTTTTTTTGTTAGGTGAATGAAGTGCTACTCTACAAACTTTCATAGAAATTGTGCTGACTCCTTGCTCTCCCTGTGAGGACCCCCTTGGCTAGGGTATCCATCAAAAAGTGGCACATTTAAGCAAATCCTTGATATGGCCTGCCTACTCCCTAGTTTTTGGGTTGTTGTGCCCCTCATAATCAATTTTCCATGAAGTCACCTTCACATCACCTTGGAATCTGTCCTGGAGGATTTGGGCCAGTCGGGCCACCAGGAACTCTGGGAAACCTGCCAGTTCTGAATGGATCCATTAGCATACCACCTCCCCTATCATAAAAATAAAGTACAACACAGTCCTTAGATTGTCCTGATTCAAGACAGACAATGATGATACTTTTTTAAGAGGGTACCATAAATGACCTAATAAACGCCTGGGCGTTTATTAAATTTCGATGGTCCGAGGGGGGCTTTCATTAGATAGGAGGTGTTTATTAGAAAGGGGCTTTCTTTACAAAATATAAAAATATAACAAATCCATTCAAGTGCAATGGGGTTCTAGTCTCAGCCAGGATCACTTTAAATTATAGCTTGCATAGCAAGCGTTTACCGTGCGAGGAATGCAATCATTTTGCGGTGCAAATATGCGGTAAACAGAAACGAGAAGTCTTGTTATTCCTGGATGCTATACTGAGGGACAAAATGAAAGAAAATTGCAGACATCCTAAGCAATGGGATCAGGAACGTTAGAGAGCAGTACCCTCATTTTGAACTTGACATTGAACAAGACTCTACTCGCTTACCAGTGTTGATTAAGCAAGATGGCAATTAAATTATCATTTATATTTCCGGAATTTCTATGTTGATAGTTTTTAAGCTGGCAGGGAAGGGAGCGGGGGATGGGGGGGAAGGGGGGGGTATTAGAGAGGGGCGTTTATTACAAAATTGTAAGCTTAGGGGGGGGGCTTCATTAGATCAGAGGCATTCTTTAGATAGGGGGCGTTTATTAGGTCATTTACGGTAGGGAAATCTGAAGAAATCCAGCCAGAAATTCTGAAGGCTGGATACTAACTAGTTAGTAATGGGTGGGAAGGGAGGGTGAGGGTTTTAATTCTTTTTTCCCCCACAGGGGGAGGGGAAAGGCAAAAACCTACCCAGGGAAGCCTGGAGATCTGTCTCCTTCTCCGTATGGGAATGGTCCAACTGGAGGCGCCCTGTTAATTAGTAAAGGATTCAGATTCAGTCAGTTAAAGTTAAGGAAGTATAAAGTCATTTCTTACCATTCATCTCTGAAATCCGGAGGCCTCCTTGGTGGTAGTCTTAATGGGTCAGTCTCTAGCAGTCTGCTGGGGTTTCCTTGGCTAGGACAAAAGTTATCATTATTATTATTACTAAGCTTGCTGTCCACAGATGGGCATAGGAAAACAAAATACAGACAGAAGACAGACAGACAGCAGACAGACAGACAGATGTATAAAAAGGGCATGAAAGACAGACAGATGGATAAAGGGCATAAAAGATAGACTGACAAATAGATATATTAAAACAGACAGATTGACAGAGACATGCAGTGACACCAATTACACCATGAGCGAACCTAGGGGGGCCAAGCTAGTTGTGCCCCCCTCCCCACTTTTCCCAGATATTTTGTTAAAAAATATGTAAAGATTTCCAGGAAAGAACAATTAGTCAAGCCCCCCTTTCATGAAATATTGACTTCAGCCTCCCCTTATTGGAGTTCCTTTGCTAATCATCCAGATTAGGAGAGGAAGAAGGAATGGTGGAGGTACACTCTAGTATACCTTGGTTGTCGCCGTGATGTGTCTTGGTTGTTGGTATGACCATGGGCTTGGGTTCTAGGCTTAGTAAACTTATCTATGACATCCCTGCTAAGTTTTGCTCTCAGGTGATCAAACTGTTGAAAACACCTGGAAATAAATAAAAAAATATCATTTAATGATGATAAAATAAATATATTTAAAGATGTTGGGAGACAGGACAAGGAAGAAATCATGACTCACTGATTGATGGAGGTGCTTGGCTGTGTCTGTAAGGTCGTATAATCCAGATCACCATCTGTAAAGTCATCAACATTTACAGTAATGTCATACATCTTCGACTCATCCTCTTCCTACAGAATAAAAACAACAATACAGATTTATCATATTCTTAAAGAGAAAAAACAAAAACAGATAAAACCAGAGCAGATCAGGGGAGCATGGGAAGCCCCTTTAGGCTGACAAAAAAGTCATAAAAAGTAATTTCTTTAAGACCCTGTTCCCACGTATCCGTTTTCGTTTTCAAATGCAACCTTTTTGTTAGGGATACGGGTATCATCCACACATAAACGCGAAAAGGATGACTGAAAATGGAACAATTTGAAAACAATCTCCAAAGTGGAAGAATTTGAAAACGATACCCTATCCGTGCCGTGGGGATGGACGAAAACAGAACCTGTTGAAAACGGTGCCGTGATTCACTTTGCACGCGCAATGTGAACAAGCAAAATAGTGGGTCTACGCATGGGCTGTAGAGCTTGTTATCATTTTCGTATTGTTTCTGCGTTTTCTTGGGGGCGGGTCGTATCAAAATAAAAACGCTTCAGGAAGCCGCGGATCTCTTTTAAAAAGGAACTAAAAGGTTGCATTTTCAAATGAAAACAGATACGTGGGGACAGGGTCTAAGGTGCATGCCCCTACCCATCCCTTTTGAAGCGTTTTTTAATAACAAAGTGCCCAGAAAATAGAGAAGTTAGATTTAACAACATAAATCGAAAAAGTATTACTTCGGAAGCACCATGATTGGTGCACAATTTATCAATAAAACTGCCTTCTTAGGTTTGTATCTATGTGTAACAAAAAATAATGACTTCCCCTGTCACTGAGCCTAATGCCAATTCAGCGAAAAGCTAAATCTGCCCCCATAGTATGGTAGACCTTTATATACTCTCACTTACCAAGAGATAGATAGCTAGTGCATTGCCAAGTTTGAGGATACTCAGTATGTATAATGGGCCTGTGTTGTGGTGCTTGTACTGTAAGGAGTATGAGTCATCTGATTGGTTCCAGTCTGGAGGTAGCATCTCCCCAAAGTCAAATTCATCCGAAGGATTTCTCTGTATATTAAAGCAAGCTACTAAGGGATAGACCATAGATAATCCAGAGGAAAGGCTTCAAGTGGCCATTTTAACTGCATGGTATAACTAGTTACATTGTGGCTAATATATTAGCCACATCTTTTTAAATGGGCAATAACCACATTATTCTGTATTCAATTACCATATCTGTGCTTGGGGGTACTGGTCCATCCCTTCCCTCTCAGATTATTATCTAATGGTCTGTCACCAAACAGTAGTAATCAAGATGGACTGGTGAATCCAGACTTTTAAAAGGGTGGGCCAAATAAGAACATTAACACGATAAAGGGGTGGTTAATGGAAAGAATAACAAAACAAAACAAATATCAAAATGGATTCGCTCTTGATCAGGGGGACCTGAAATATCAAAATATATAAACCTTCTCAACTAAGTTATATGCAGCAAGGAATAATAGTCACTAATCATTGCCCGTCTTGACTTGTGCGAAAGCAAAACATGTCAAGATATTTCAATCTTTGCAAAACACTTTCACTTTCATATCAGCTAAATATGTTGGTTTTTAAAAATAATCTTCCACCAATAAACTTACCTGATTACCCGAAGCAACGCATTTGAATTCCCTATCGAGCAGGCAAGCGTGTATTGCTACCACAACGGCGTCATATTTATTTCTTAGATGAATTATTTTCAAAAGATTTCTTAGCTTTGCTTCCGCCATTTTTTGTGGTGTATTTTGCCTGCGATACCAGCGGTAATTTTGTGGTACCCCTGTGTTATTTTTCCTTACGTCTGCTTTGCATCTTTGCATGTAGTAAAAAAAAATTCAATATCATAAAGGGAAAGCAGGACACTCTTAAAACTCGTAGATATATTTTTCCGCTTTATTTAGAAAAGAGTAATTGTTTTGTAATCTATTAAAAGTGGGTTCCCTGTGGATTAGGCGCGCGCGTGGCTCGTCAAAAGCGCGGGAAAATTCAAATTTTCATTTTTCTCTCGGATTTTAGCAGTAGAAATGTCTCTTTATATAAAAAATCTATTTTCTCGAGCAATTCTTATTGTGAGAATGAACCTAACGTGTTTTTAGCACAATGGTTGAAATAGAGGAAGTAGAAGAAACGCCTGCAGCTAAAGATGAATTTGATGACAAAGAGCCCGAGGATAAAGACAAGGAAAAAGAGGAAACAGATAAAAAGGTAAGTAGTACTTATGCGACTGAAATAGCTCTTATAAAGTACTTTATAGTTCTGTTTATTTTTTAATAGTTTTTTTTATTCCTTTGTCTAAGAAAACGACAGATGACACCGAAATTGAGTTGAATGACCAGAAAAATGACAGCTCTAGTTTGATGAGAAAAGGGAGTGATTCGGTAGAAGGAGAAAGCAAGCAATCCCCGATAAAAGTAGCACAAAATGTACAAGTCGTCTTACAGAAGATAGAAGAAAGCGAGACAGCCACACAAATATTCAATGACGGGACATTTGTTAACAATTTTCTTGAGGTGTGTGAATTAATATGCATCTTGTCTCGCAAAAAAAATAATTGCAAGTCACGTGCTGTTTTCTAACATGTGACACCCCCTTTGCAACTCGTTTCTTTTTTTTTCTTTTTTTCAAAGTCGTACGACAAGTAGAACTTCTACATTCCACAACAAATTTCTTCAAGTCGCCGAAATTTTTTTTTTTGTCGCATGGCGCGTGCGACTTGCAAATGTTGTTTTGCGAGGCAAATTGCAACTGTAGTTTGTATTTATACTAAAAAAAAACAGGATTGGGTAACCTGACAGTTGGCTGATGTGATGTTTGGTTGATGAGTGGTGGTAGTTGGGGGAGAGGGGATGGTTATTGTTCACAACCCTAAGAAATACAAATATTTCTACTTTCAGGCGGTAGAAGAACTAAGGCTGCGCAGGGTAAGTTAGTAAAATATGAATAAGCTCCATAATAACCTTTCTCATCTTCTACATTCTCATGCTATATCTATATCAATGATGTAGTTTTTTCAAGAGTAATTAGCAACTTAAAATGTATTAACATCAAAGAACAAGGCCTTTGAAGTGTATCAAAATGGGAAGGGCTGCTTGATCTAAACACAGATTTTATTGATCCGAAAAAATTGAGCAGTTAAATCCTCAAGGCTCCTTGCTGGAACATAGAAAGACCACAGTAGGGCGAGTAAACCCTCTGCCAGTATAATATGCCAGTATATAATTGTCCAACAGACAGTTGACTCTGAGAATGAAGATAAAATAAATGCTTTATTGGCCGAAAAGCATGAACTCCAAAGGAAATGGGTAAGTACAATAGTAAACTGTTGAACATTGAAAAAATATTATTAAAAAAACAACAACAGCAGATCATGGTCCATAGATGTTTTAGGAATTACCAAGACCCTGTTGAAGATTGCGATGCAGGGTTCAGAATAATTTATTCAAATCCGCTAGATTTTGCCGGCTTTGTGAATTTTGGTGGGGAAAAAAAGCCTGCACAAAAAATGTGAGAAGGAATACAGTAAAAAAGAGCCGGCAAAGACCTGAAAAAAGCTGGCCATCGATGGCAGCCGGCCGCTATTTTGAACCCTGCGATGTTGGTGGCCATAGATTATTTGAAAGAATTAAAATTGGAAGTTTCTTCGATAACAGGTAGAGCTGGTTTTTAAAGGCTCAAGGTAGAGGTTGGCTTTTTGAAGGCCAAAGGGGGGAGGGGGAGGGAGGGTCAAGGAGCACTATGCCCACCCCTAGGTATCTCTATCATTTGGCACATTTTATTCCCAAAATCTAATGTTATGGCTATTCCTTCTCAGGATGATGAAGTTGCAAAGAATAAATCTGAAAAAGAGCAGCACGAAAAACTGGAAGTTGAGATACGTAAACAGGTGGTCTCTCTTTGCTTCTAAATCTAACTTTGTCAACTCATCTTAAGGGTGTACTGACATCTGTTGCTAAGGAAAATTGAATATAGCATAAAAGCCTTGTAGAAAGTCATAAGGGTCTTTGGCCGATTGCACAAAGCCTGGATAAGTCTTATCCACCGGTTAAATCCTTATCCAGCGGATAAAAGTTATCCGAGTGGCGTGATTCGGTTGCACAAAGCCCGAATAAAAGTTATCCAGCGGTTAAAGTTATCCGGATGATATGGGTCGGATAAAATATTATCCACCGAATAAATGTGAAGAAAAAACAAAATGGCGTCTTGCTTTCAATTTTTTTTGTCAGAATTTCGAATAATTTTAGACACAGTTAAAGTTGAAACACATGTAAACGACGAATTTTACAGTTGGTAAATTTACAATGAACTTACATGCAGCTCTGGCAGGAATGGAATCAAACTATATTGTCCGTTTTGTCGGGAAATGTGAATCCCAAAGAAAAGAAGAAGCGGAACACTATCCCCTGTGGTCATTCCATGATTTACATGCACTTTGCCTAGATAAACTGTTTGTTCTCTGACACTTTTAGTAGCTTTTTCAACGGTCGCCATTTTGTTTGAAGGAAAAACATCGCGCGCTTTGCATATTTACCATGGAAACGGGAAGCCATTTAGTGGTAAATGATGGCTATTCATCGGATAGTTATCCAGCCTTCTATCCAGGCTTTGTGCAACGCTATTTTATCCGCCGGATAACTATTCGCTGGATAGGGATTTTATCCGGCGGTTAACGCCTATCCGGCAGATAACTTATCCAGGCTTTGTGCAACCGGCCCCTGATATTTGCCAAGTTGACCAACAAAAGTGTGCTGACTATTATGATGACGTTACATAGATACAGATAAAAGCAAATATTTCAAGTAAAATTGCTCGAAAACAAATATTGAATAAGTTTTATAAATCTTGAGGGATGAGTGCATTAAGCCAAGCATGCGTTTTAGAAATTATTGAGTAATTGTTTTTTTATGATTTTTCAAAGTTCCTAAAATCCAGATTATTTGATATAATTTTGGTTTCTGTTAGATTAACGCTAAATCCATGCTTGACTATATAAAGGAGATTTTAATAAAAAAAATACAGAAAAAATATTGCGTTTTGAAATAATTTGGCGACAAAAAAAAAGCTTCTTTTAGAAAATGCAGAACCGGAAGTGAAACAAAGCCCGTGTGTGCACATTTGGCCTGCTCACACACACTGATATCTCACATGATGAAATTGAAATGAAGTATATAAACAAATCCCAATAGTGTTTCGTGGTATTTCCACTTCAAAGGAGCGATATCCGCCATGTCATTATGAAAATTGAAAAAGTATTTCAAAATCTGATACAGCGCGCGCTACTTTGAAATAAGATTTTCAGTGCGTGCGCGAGCGTTTGCAACCAAAGTGCTTAAACAGGTAGTGAAAATTGAAAACTTTGGCTTTAAAAAGGTTGGCTTGACTTCGCTGAATCTTCGTTTTTACAAAATATGGGAAATATCATAACCCGAAAAGGCTGAGATTAACATAAAGTCAATCTTGGGGAACTTGAAACGCATATTTTTTGTTTCTTTTACTTCAGGAAAGCTTGTGAATGACGAATTCCGTGTTTTGTATATGCGCGCGCTCAACGCCACCAGCGTAGCAACGTCGTTACTGAGCAACACTAATGTCAGCACACCTTTAACCATCTAAACGAATCAAGAACTTTGATGTTTTTATAATAACACTTGAAACAACTTGGCCTAACACAAACATACAAATAAATTTGAGGGACATCACAAATCGTCAAACAAAACACAGTTTCAGATTGTAATTGCATAAAACAAATGTTTTGATGACAACAATTACGGTTAGGGTAGGGTGTCAAAAGAAATGTCTGGTCACAAGATACATCTAGAAACTTTTTCTATCCAAATACACACGTAAAATTAACCGTCTTTTTAACTAATAACGAAGGGGTCAACACATCTCGTCACATGAGCAGGGTAGGTTCGGACCCGTTGGACCGCGCCAGTAAAGATATTTTCCTTTATTATTTCTTCTAGTATGAAGAACGTTTGCAACAGTACGAGAATATAAAGGTAAGTTCTAAATACTTTTTGAAGTTGGTTCTTAGTAGGAAGCAAGCGCAACGCACGTCATTTTTCGGTTCTCACTGGAACACAAGCGCAAGTAAAACAAAACTTCTTGGTTTTCTTGCGCTTGTTTGGCCGACTCTCACTAGCAGTATCGCGCTTGTGATTACTCTTGCGTCCTTGTGTGAAGCAGCCTTAAAGCCGTATTGTCACCAGTTTACTTCCGGTCGATTACCTATCCGATAATTTTTAAAGGAAAACGCGAAAATATTTCAAAATATTGGAAGCAGTGTGTCTATTGGAAGTTTCTTTGAGGGTGTGATTGGTAATTTAGAGCGGATGGCCTGATAAAATATCTCGGATTCTAATAGATACTTTTGTCTTTTAACGGTTGAGGTTTCCGTCGGACCTCCGGAAGTAAACTGGTGACAATGCGGCTTTAAGTTACCACGATAGCACCTAATACTTCCCTGGGCAGTATAAGCACTATGTTTGCTTGCGTTGTTTTTACTGGGCTTTTAGGCTTTTATTCATAACGTGTTAGGGACTTTTTAACTCGTTATGCTATTGTCTTTATCAAATATTATAATATAAAAACATTAGAAAAATTAAGGACTGACTATAACTAGGGATGGCTTATCGTATGGAATAGATAAATGCAGTGCGTCATCTCATTACCTACTCAAATCGTTGTCGCCTCGAAGCTCGGAGCCTCTGGTACCCAGGGTATCATCTCATTTGCATAAAGACAAAAATCGCAATCAGTTCTGGCAAAATGCGCAAACTATCGATGAAATACGATTTTCTGTTTTCTATGTCGTTAGCTCGTCGGAATCTCTCTAATGAAAGGAGTATTTTTTTTTTTAATGTGCTTTTCAGGAAAAGTACAATTTGGCTGCACAGTGCCGCGAGTCTGAGATGACCCAACTGAAAGACGAAGTGCGAGCTCTCCATGTAAGTAATAATTCTCGCAGCTCCTTGGAACCGATATCAAGATACACGCAGTTTCTTGGAACAGATACACTCTTCTTTTTATAAGAACATCTAATTTTCAGTTGACGCTGGGCCGTTCTTATCTTTGGGATATGTTCTTAACGATGTTCTTACATTTTTGTGAATATAAGAATACAATACCCAATGAATTATTAGGAAGAGAATTACACTAATGATCAATAGCAATAATAAGGTTTTTACTATATGAGCACAATTTGATTCTGCATTTTAGAACGCATCATGACTAAAAAAGAAAAGACCCTTTCTGCTATCTGAGCCTCGGCCTGTTCTTAAAATTTGATGAAATCTAAGACTGGACGTCCTTTTAAAAAGGCTCTTATAGAAAGAAGAGTGTAGTCAATGTATGTACTACACGAAATTCTCGCAGCTTGGAACAGACAATCAAAATACACGCAGTTTCTCGGAACAGATAAAGTATTTTACTGCACGAAATTCTCGGAGCTTCTTGGAAGAGATAACCAAAATCCACGCAGTTTCTTGAAACAAACGATCAAAGAATTTAATTAACAAAATTCAACTCCTAAACCCTTGGATGCCTTCCGCCTATAGGTCATTCCAGCTATAAGCATGCGCGCGCACTCACCATGGGAACGTACCTCAACTACCGGCATGCAGCGCGCGCTTCGATTGATGTAAGCTTAAAAAAGCGCGCGCTGCATTCTGGTAGTTGAGGTAGGTTTCTATGGTTATGCGCGCGCAAATTTATAGCTGGAATGGCCTACTGCCTTGCCGCAAAGTTCTTTAATCATTAGTCGTCAAGTAACCCTTGTGATTATTTTGATACTCCCATAGATCACAAGATACGACATTGAGAAAAGAGCCAAAGGACTGGTGAGTTTCAAAGTGTGATTCTCTCTTTCGTATGTTGACACGAATACAGGCGCAGAGTACCAACAATTTTATACACGCTCGCTCCCCCACTTTTTAGATCGGTATTGTATCAAAATATGTAATATATATGAAAGAATTTGAGAGAAAAGGAAATAATGACTCTATTTTCCATAAAGGTGCCGCACCTCCCACCGGCTTAAAATTGATATGTGCACAATGCGCTATTAAATGTGTTACAATGTGATTTGCTCAGGAGCGCGAGATACATCTTCAAGTGTCTGCCCGTAAGAATCATGAGTCACAGATCAGTGAGCTGGACAGACGGTGTACAGAAACAACCAAGGAGTGTGCAAAAGTACTAGAACAGGTCGACAATGTTGAGGCCAGTGGTATGTTAATTAGAGTGACGTTACGATGCCCTCTATCTTTACGGATACGAGAAAAGTGAGGGGCGCGTCAACGTAAAATTAGATTGTTTACAGGCGGTGGATGCACACACAGGCTGCTGTATCGCGGAAAATATGAATGCTCTAGTCGCCAATAGTCAATTAGGTCAAAATCTGCACTGATCGAGAAGGTTGGGGAGGGGAACCCAACACCAAGTAATTCTAAAATTGTCAACTGCGAGAAAAAAAAGGATAAAGAAAAGAATGAGAAGATATGTAGCCATAGGCTAAAATTGTTCTGAATTAACAATCGTTAATTCAGTATTGTCATTAAAATATTTTATGTTTTCGTCGTTCTCTGGCGTGGCAGACGCAGCCATCTCTCTCTGTGTAGAATTTTTCACTAAAAAAAACCACGTGATTTCGTAGTACAAGAGGTCTATAGACCTCTTTCACAAAGACGGTCTATTGAAGTTCTCCGCGTAAATGACTCAGAAACTTGCTTTCACGTGTGGTAGTTCTGTCAGCCTCGCGACTGCACAAGAAGCTTATGTATACAAACGAGCACCACAAGTGTTTACTGAAGGCGTGCAAGGAGGAGATGGAAGCCCGGACTCAAGAAGTTATCAGTCTAAAGACCGCTGCAGCCAAACGGGCCGCTAAGGATAGTGCAGTGAATCAAGGGGAGACTGGAAATGCAGTGGAGGCGTTAGATAAAGAGCTGAGGATGGTAGGTTAAGCAAGGCAGCAGTGGCGGATTTCTCTTGGGGTAGTGGGGGTCAGGCCTAGGGCGTGAAATGTGGGGACGAGAGCGTCTTCCGGGACAATTTTGCCACGCTCTTTTATTGTGTTAGAATCGCGTTACAAATACACACAAATTGTGTTTTAACAAAGAGACATATTTTTGTTACAGCAGAAGGAGCTTTGTCGACAGTACCAGATGCAACTGGAAGATTCGAGGGCGGAAGCTAAGGTACAAATAGCAGGGCTTATGATGGAAGTGACTACTGGAAAAGTCAGCGAAAGGGATCTTTAACAAAGACGACAATGGCTGTAACGAGATTGAAGAAATTACCAACGCGCTTGTAGCGATTGAAGTATCGAAACATGATGGTTTAGGTTCTTGGTGATGGTATAATTTAATTCGATGTAATGAAGGGGCTGGTGGTACAATGGGTAGTAAGGATTAATACGATGTGACGGATGATGCTGGTAATGGTGATGATGTAATAGAAATAACGATGATGTGAAGGGTGATGATGGTCATGATGAAGAAGATGGTGATAATGATGAATGAGATGTGACGGATGATGGTGGTAATGGTGATGATGTAATGGTAATAATGATAATATGAAGAGCGATGATGGTAATGATGAAGAACATGATGAAGAAGATATGATAATGGTTATAATAATGAATGAGATGTGACGGATGACGATGGTAATGGTGATGATGTAATGGTAATAATGAGGATGTGTAGGGTGATGATGGTCATGATGAAGAAGATGATGGTGATAATGATGAATGAGATGTGACGGATGATGGTGGTAATGGTGATATAAATGATGTGAAGGGTGATGATTATTATGATAAAGAAGATGGTGATAATGATGAATGAGATGTGACGGATGATGGTGGTAATAGTGATGATGAATGGTAATAATAATGATGTAAAGGGTGATGATTGTCATGATGAAGATGATGGTGATAATGGTGAATGAGATGTGACGGATGACGGTGGTAATGGTGATGATGTAATGGTAATAATGATGTGAAGGGTGATGATGGTCATGATGAAGAAGATGATGATGGTGATAATGATGAATGAGATGTGACAAATGATGGTGGTAATGGTAATGATAATAATGAGGATGTAAAGGGTGATGATGGTCATGATGAGAAGATGATGATGGTGATAATGATGAATGATATGTGAGGGATGGTGGTGGTAATGTTGATGATGTAATGGTAATAATGATGAATATGTGACAGGTGATGTGGTGGTAATGATGAAGATGATGGTGAATATGTTGTGATGGGTGATCGTGATGATGGTGACGGTGGTAATCATGATGATGATGACATTCGTTTAATGTCCCTCTAGGCTCTGGTGGACTCATTGAAAGACGCGCATCATCTGATTGACAGACACGTGGATATAGCTAATAAGCACACAGAGACAGAGACGATGAATGCACTAGAAATAGACGACTTAAAGAACGAGCGGCTTGAGCTGGAAAGCACACTTGCGGAGGAGAGACAGTCCAAGAAAGAACTAGAGGAGAGAATAGAGACCGAGACCAAGACATGGCTTGCTGAGGTATGCTAACACTGTAAATAATTGGAAGGTGCGACGCGCGCTTCCGTGGCCAACAAGACCATATATACCAGTTATAAGCGTTACATTAGCATGTTAGAATAAAAATTTGATTTGGCCTCCTACTTGAAGTAGAGGATTTCGGTTGTGTTCATGCGCACATAATTGTTTCTATCGGTTTCTATTTGTTTACTTATCGCACTTTATAAGGCCATGAAGTGAGTATTTTGTGGGAAAGTTATGTATTATGTATAAAGATATAATGTAATGTATAATGTAGTTTATAACAAGACATGATTACGAGAAGTATCGATACCATTGTTTGTACATGATTACAAAAAGTATCGATAACATTGTTTATACTCCTCCACTCTAATCGACGACCACTTGCCTGCACCAGGTTTACTCCACCCCTATCAGCCTTCTCAAAAAGATTTTTATGAGCAGGTTATTGAGAGTTTTCAGGCGGTTTGGTTGTCAAAGACGTGTGTTTCTCAGCTCCAGGATGGACAATCAGGGTTCAGAATAGCTGCCAAAATATCTCTTTTCTGGTCTCTACCGGCCCTTTTTTCCTGTATTCCTCTTCTTATATTTTGAGTATGCTGGGTTTTTTTTCCAACAAAATCCACAAAGCCGGCAAAATCTAACAGATTTTTTTAAAAAATGAACCCTGGCAATTTTCTTAATGGCTATTAGGATTTTAAATGGGAGAGTATCGACTATATAGGATAGTCTAACCACGTTAACTTTTTTTGTATAGAAAGAGGATCTAAATAGCCGCTTAAGCAAAGTACAGATCGATTACGATGCTTTGTGTCAAGCACACAACAGCTTGGAGGATGAAAACAGCAAACTGTCTGGACAAAACAGTGAGCTGACAGAGCGTGTACAAAACTTAACCAATGATGCAGCGAGTCTGCAAACCAGTTTGACAAATACGGAGGATGATCTACGACAAATTAGCAGTCAGTTAGAGGAGCTCAAGGAGAACCATGCAAACGAGGTAATGGCAAATAGAGAACAAAAATACTCTGGCTACACTTTCATGGACTTGGTTGAGTTCTTGGAAAGGTCACCCTTGAATATACTACCGACGGGGATGGTCATCGGCCAAAACATTTTTAACCCTAAGGGGTATCAATTTGGGCGTGGTCAAGAGCAATAATTACCCCTAAGAAATAGGGGTGTAGCTGAAGGATTGAACGTTAAAAAAGCCTTTTGCTTGCTCTTATTTTCCTACGTTTTCGAAAAATATGCCAGTAGTTTGCCTTTAAAAAGCCACCATTTTGAAACAAAAAGGCTGGTTAAAACGCGCGGTTATAGGACCAGAATAGGAATCAGGCTGCATTAAATCTATTACCTAAACCTACTCTCGGAACAATGTAATGACCCTATTACGCTTAACCTTCCTTCAGATATAACCCTAGTACTTAAATCTTCCTCAGACTACTTCTCTAAAAGCACAACTTGCCAGTGAGCAGGAGCGTAATCAGGAGAATGCCACGGTGATCCCCCAACTGAAGGACAAGTTAGCAGAGGCAGAAGTACAGGTGGAGAGCATGTTTAATGCTCTGCTAGACATGAGAAAGGGCGCAAGGAAAGTGGAAACAGCGTGTGCCGAGACACAGACAGTCATCTATCAAGAGGATGGTAAGACTCGATAAGGGGTCGGTATGAAGTAAGTTCCAATTTGATTAGGTAAAAAACAATACCCAATAACTCGAGACAAGCAACGAGATTTAGAGACAAAAGAACTCCTTTGTAGAACGAAGATAATAGGGACAAAAGCAATTACGTACTTACTGGCGAAAAGGCATACACGGAAAATGAAATAAAAGGTTGGTAAATGATTACCCCTGTTAAAGCATCTCCCAGCCAATTGCCTCATTCGGTTACCACAAAGCAAAATAAATAGCACAGTGTACCTGAAAACATTTTCACAGGGCTTTGGACAGATAAAACAACACTAATATACCAGAAATATAACATCTGAGACAGCACACATCAGCACTTACAAGGGGCCTTAACCTAGCCTTACATCTCCCATTCCTATCCTTTAAACATGCTGTCAATAACTGCATGAAAGGCGTTTGTAAATTTAAAAGAAACTAAAAATGATCAGCCATGGTTGGTTATTTCCAGGAAGCACTCAGTGGGAAGAGCGAGATATAGGCCCAATGAGAGCACATGGAACCTCCAAGAGCGCGTCTTCCAACAAGGCAAGGGATGTAGCTATGGTAGACGATGTGGTTGGATTAACATCAGAAAAAAACGGGGAGTCAGTAACAGAGGTAAACACCGATAAGAAAGTCCTCACCGATGTGCTTATCAAAGGGACTGCTGATAGCACTTTTAGCGGGGATGTCAAGATAAGCAGCCCAGAGTTCCCAAGTTGCGAAAAGCAGGAGGCCCAACCAGTAGGTGTCGAGAAAGAAACCATTTGTCGTAACAAAAATGAGTTAAATGCTGTTACGGAAGTTGAAAAAGACCCCAAAAGCATCGACAAATGCTGCATTTCTTTACCAGTGACAGTAGATAAAAAAGAAAACCAGGAAAGCCAGACAGAACAGTCTCCTGAAATATCGGACAACAGCCAGCTTTTACTATCACCCATCTTCCAGTCCCACGAAAGTGTGCAGATCGACGAAAGGCGCGTCGAGTATCAGCGGAGTCTTTCTCAAATAGCACCACACAGCAACATTGGCAAAGTGGACGATGGGTCAAGATCATTAATCGACAACAATGGAACAGAGAAAAAAGAAAAGCTTATGGAAATGGAAGCAAAGGATTTCCACCCAGCAGGAGATCATATGGAAAAGGGAATGAGTGATGGTATAGAGGGTAAAAGGACCGGGTGCTTAAAGAGGCAGCCATCATCATCTAATCAGGATGTTAAGTTGGCGCCAGTCAAGCGGGTGCGATTCAGGATTGAAGATGATAAACAGCAGAGCAACACGCTCGATGAACCTGTTGCAATTAAACAGGTGTCGAGTAATGATGAAGAAACAAAAGAAGCAATGGTGACTCCGATGGATCCGCAGATTGATAGGCTCAGATGCCAGGAGACTTCGGCTGATCTGGAGGTAGGTTTTGATTTTATCAGCTGATGATATGGACGTAGACATCAACACATGCACATATTTGTCAAAAGAACTAAACTATAGCTGATGTGGACGTAGACTGATTAGTGCTTATATTATCAACACAATTAAACTATGGCTGTTGCGGACGGTCATGTATGTGCATGTATGTCAACCGAACGAAACTATAGCTGATGCGGGCATAGACATTGATAAGTGCATATATTATCAACACAACTAAACTATAGCTGTCGCGGACGGTCATTGATTATTGCATGTCGGACGTTTTTTTTTTTTTTTTTGTGTATCAAGGCTGCGTTTAGATAACACGATGTGAGAAACGAAAGCTACGTGAAAAGTATTTTCGCAACCGTCAGGGGAGGAAGGTTGCACACAATGAAGTACTGATTTTCCATAAAATATATTGACATTTCATGTTCTCGCCTAATTTGTATCCAACTAATTTCGTTAGGATTACCAGAAAGAATCAAGCAACAGCAGCTCAACAGCCTCATATCTCGGTGAGAGTGGTACCACGCCAAACGAGGATAATGTATTGTTTTCGGACGAAGAGACCGAGGGTGACAAGTCAGAACGAGAAAACGAGACAGTGAAGGAACAGATTAATAGAATACAACACATGTTGAAGACAGATCGCCTTAGAACCAACCGCAAACGCAAGTACCAAGACCCTAAGCAGATGACACAGGAGCACACAGATGATGGGCCTCTACTGGAACAGGGGCCCTCTGGCATTCAGTTATAAGTTCACAGAGCTCTCACACGTGAATACGGATCGCCTAAGAACCAACCGCAAACGCAAGTACCAAGACCCTAAGCAGATGACACAGGAGCACACAGATGATGGGCCTCTACTGGAACATGGGCCCTCTGGCATTCAGTTATAAGTTCACAGAGCTCTCACACGTGAATACGGATCGCCTAAGAACCAACAGCAAACAAAAGTACCAAGACCCTAAGCAGGCGTCGCAGAAGCACAAAGATGATAGGCAAACACTAGAACATGGACCCTCTAGAAGCCCACATTCAAGCCTCTCGCTCTAACTAACAATTTTTTGCAATAAACTTATAAAATAAAATAAATTATTTTTGCAATAGACTTAAAAACAATATACACTGCTTGAGTTCTGACGACAGCAAATGTTGCTTACCATCGTTATCTACGATATCTAGGGATATTCAGCTAAAACAAAAAACCCTCTATACTGTAAATAAGTTATATTTCGTGAATGGTACAAATACAGTATCTTTTCTGTATAAATATGTCAATCACCATACATGGTTGATCGTCAGAGTAAAATTATGTTTACAGAAATAAATATCTGATGTGTTTTTATTGCCATGTTTGATAATTAAGTTTTCAGTCACATGAGCTACTGCAAACGCGATTGTTGTTTTTGGTTACGAAAGCTACTGTATTTTGCAGTCATTAAGGCCATTTAGTAGGGGCGTAGCCAGGGGGTGGTCCGGGGGCCCCCCCTTCTAGCAGCCAAAAATACAGTAAATGTATGAGTCATTATTTCAAATACAGGAGAAAATGCCTTCACCGGGCCTTTTGGGACCCCTCCTGTTAAAAATCCTGGCTACGCCACTGATTAGACTGCACATCAGTGCTGTGACAGCCTGAGAAGCACCAGGCGTCCAAAAAGTAGACAAGAGATAAAAACTCAAATACGCACAAAGTAAACAAAAATGCAAAGCTCAGAAACAATTCAATCGTCATTTCATTGATGGCCTTGTGTTTTTGGTCTACAACCTCTTAAAGTGAGATGACTAGAAAGGCAATCAACTGATCTAAAGCTGGTGATTGTCCACTAAAAACAGTTGCAACTTGTACTGTAATCAAAATAAAGGTGCAGGGTGCACATGTGACTGAAAGATGCAGACCTGTCATTTGCTGTTAGATTACTTAAATCTGAGCCTCTCTCATTTTGTCACCATTGCTGACAGTTAAATCAGGACTATAAGAGTACATGACACCACTTGCCAGTCCCAAAATAATACTGAAACACAAAAGACAGCAGTATAAGTAATAGAAAGGTTAATATGTAGGATTGAAAAACAAAACAAATAAAACATCAAAGAGCATTTACATGGAACTTACAAAAGTCCTAAGTTCAAAGTATAACTTGCTTTGTAGAATGCTAGTGATGTGACTGCAACAGCAACCTTAACAAAAATGAACAAACAAACATTAATCTACAGAGAAAGCATAACAAAATATAGTTATTTCTTGGAGAAATACATTTATATACCTTTATAATACTGCTAATTAAGGGTTGAGAGGGGCCAACCTCTGTGTTTGAAAGATTGGTGCCTAGAAGACCGACGACAGCCCCAAATATTCCACTAGAATAAAAAAGATATTACTAGTTTAATCCTGTGTTTTATTAAAGCTTATTTAAGACTCTTCTTTAGTGGAATGAATATGTTCCAACAAAAAAATATTGGTGGACCATTGCCATGCCACTTAACTGGAAAGTCTGCATTTATGAGAATATAAATAATTAATACAATGTGAACTATGAGGATTCACATATATTATGTAGTGGTCTGCAAAATAGGTAAACAAACTGCTGACCCTATTTTTGGGCCTGTACATGGGAAGGAAATATTGTTTTATCATCATCATCATCCTCGTCATCATCATCCTCATTATCATCATATTATTACTACTATTACTATCATCATCACCACCATAATAATTATCATCATGATTATTATCATTATCTATCATAGCTTAAAAACCTGCAAAAAGGGCCCTGTATAAAGGCAAAAGAAATTTTATTATTCTTAACTATAACTTTCACAGATCTGCAAGTCCATAACATACCTTATAATGCAGCCTATGTGAAACTCCCGTGTATATAAGAATGGGAATTCTATGACTTTGTACAGTTCCCCTAAAAAAAATTAACAGTCATATGAAGACAAGTTTACTTCATTTTGTTTGCACAGCTGTCAACCAAACTTGGACCGAAATCTTGTAAAATTGGGTGAAATACAGTAAATATATGAAAAAAACATAAGAGAATACAGAGAATGTGTAAACATTCTCAGAAAAATTGGGCTTGTGATGAGGTCCCAAATCTTGACACCCGCCTTATGCGGGTGGGTTGACAGCTATGTGTTTACAAGACCCTAGAGATATCATTGCAGGCTAGGCCTGAATTCATACACTGCCAGCAGCATTGAAGTACCATAAATATTGTATAAAATAAAAACAAAATACAGTAAATTATCAAGTACAGAGCATTACAGTACATACCTCCACCAATACTTATCCCCATAAGTAAAACCACGCTAAAATAAAACATTAAGAAAAATAATGTTGACATGTAATTCAAATTCCAAATTAAATAAAAAAGAACACTTTTCCTTACCTTGAGAATGTATTATAAAATATTTTATTCAGATCACTGAAAATGAGAATAACATTAATATAATAATATAAGATTGCTTTAAATATAAAATGAATATGTAAAAGGGTGCTAATTACAACTTAGTAAAATATCAATGGAATAGAATTTGTCATTGGGGGAGTGGGGCAAGCAGGAAAGGGGTTTGTTTTAGCCTTCCCTGCTCACCTATTCATGCCACATCCGTATTTTTCAAAATGGTGTCCAAATAGTGAAATTCAGGTTTTCTCGCAGAATACCAGAATACAACCCCAACCCCCCCCCCCCCCCCCTACAAGCAGGCTATGATCAACTTGCACTTTATGGACAGCCTGCTACATCAAAAGGAAACCAATAAAAATTCAAAATACTTATCTCCAGGTGTTGTTTTTATCACCAGATGTTGATGTGCTAAAGTTGATGTGTTAAACACAGCATAACCTCTATCTATAGTTACCTGAGTTGCAGTGACTTTTTTGACTTTTCAAATGCCAAGTAGGCCCCTAGAATACATGGAAATAGGTTAAGTGTTTCATCCCATTCATATAATTTCATTTACATAGTTTACACTAATGTTACCTGTAAATGTACAATGTACTAACATCCAGCGGTAGCCCATCTGATCATACTATAACACACAAACAAAAACAAACAAACAAAAAGTTTGTGTGGGTGATAGAACGATGGTAAAAGATGGTGAATGGTCTTCCTGACTTAGAATTTCCAGAAGAATGGCTAAGAAATCTGAGATTGAAAAAGTTGTCTGGTAAACGAATGTGAGACAGAAAAAAAAATCTGAGTTAAATCTAAGTCTAATGCTGCACATTTGGGTCATAACAACATAGGCATGCACACTCTTATGTTCACAAGCCCATAACATAACGACATCGACATTGTCATAAAAGAAGAAAAACATGTTTTTTCACTTCTATCTTTATGTTCATGTCATTGTATTGGGCTTATGTCATTATATCAAACTATTCACACTTGAACATATGAACAAGAGTGTGCAGGCGAATGTTGTTACATATGTCACTAGTGTGCACTAGGCATAAAGGAAGTCTTAGTTAAGTCTGAGACAAGATTTTGCAATTTTACAGGGAACACTTTTTATAAATCCCAATGATAATAATTGGTGGTAATAATGATGATAGCAATAAGCTATCGTGACAACAGAAGTAATGGAATGATTATGATACAGTATTGTTACAGCAATATAAGATAAAGAAGAAAAAATATAATTCTTTCTGGTGATTCGTTGATATATCAAATAATGGTAAACATTATCTCTACCTTAGGGTCTGTTTGAACTACTCCAACAACTGCAACTGCTGATAGTAATAGCCTGAAATAACATCCCAATAATATATTACATGCGATGCTTTATTCTGAATGTTAAAAAGCACTTCATATGCCACTCACCATGCAAGTTTAGAAAATTGCTCAATCTGTAACACAAAACAAAAGAACCACATGAGACAGAAAACTTGTTTATATGTTCCAGCCAATGTTGGGCATTGTGGTCACACAATCCTCTGTGCTAATGGACCAGGCACACAAACACGACTTGAAATCAAGCCTTGGGTTTAATATGCTGAGGGAGATGTGTTTGGGATACTTTTACGTAAATTCCCCAAAAAATCCTAGGAAAAGTGCCTCAGTAGTAAAACTTTTGGCCACAAGAGGGGCTCATTTCTGAAATAAGAGGAAAGTTTATCTTCAGAGCTATTATGAGATCTTAAAATTGCTAGAATTTATTGGAGAGTCTGCTGTACACCTCCATTACTTGTTCTAGTTCCAACGAACCTGAGATTTTTTATTGTTCTAGATAAAGAATAACTGTCAAACAAATAAAAAAGAAAATGTTTTACTGTAATATACTTACTCTGTTGAAGACTAACCAGTCAACTAATGTCATTACCACAAATGACCCATACTGCAGTGCACAGAAAACTGGAACAGACTTAAACACAGGACACTATAAGTAACTCGCCCTGGAGATTATCATTATGCTAAACATTCCAAATATCAGGTGTTAGAGATGAGAAAAGAACATCTAAAGCCTGTGAGTAGGAGCCTAAGATCCATTATTTATTAAAAATCAGACCGAAACAAATTTAGTATATTTGAAACAACAACACAAATGTTAAAAAATAAATTCTCTACCTAAAATTTGAATAGATTTTTAAAGTTAAAATCAGTAATTATATCTCCCATCATGTTTTAATATGCCTCCCTCCCCCTTTGGGATGTTGGCCCCCTTTAAAAAATCCTGGATCCAGCACTAAATCAATGAATTATAATCAATTTACTGCCATACCAGTCTAGACAGTGCAATTGAGCCAGCATAGATTGCACCAGAAAAAAACACAGTGCCTGGAAACCAGGAAATTAGGATATCCCTGAAAAAAAAAGACAAAAAAGTCTATGCTACCATATGTGCATTACCTTGCGTTAAAGATAAAAAATATGTAATTTCCATACCTGTTAACTGATAAATCCAGGTTTATATAACCAAGCACATGGAGACTCAATAAAACCACAGCCATAGTCCCTGACTGCCAACTAACAAATGCAAACAGAAGAACCAACAATCAATTCACCTAATAAAAACTCTGATAACTACATATGCATCTCAGTGACAATCTTAAATCATGGGACTGATTTCCAATCCCAGTATCTATATTATTTGTTTGCGTATATGCGAATTAAAAAGGGGAGAGGTAGTTAATTAACACATTGACTTTTTTTAGCTAAATTTAAAAAAAAAAACTGAAAACAGATACCTTCCCTCTATTCTGAGTTTTATACAGCCAGTCAAAGTCAAACACTGCTGCACCTAGTCAGCTGTATCCAAGCTTTCCAACAGTTTTGCAATCGCCACTTTGCTGATGTGAGAACAAGTTGATGGTTGCTTGTATTTTTCATCAAAAATACAGCCATGACCATATTGGGAGAGTGTCCTAGGATATCATGTAGTCTATTGGGGCATGATTGAGTGCTGTTCTTATGGATATTTGCGAGCAAAGGTGGATTCATGGTGATTTTTTCTTGTTTGGCTTTGCCTGGATGAGAAAATAATTTTCCAATGAATCACCACAGCTCTCCTAAATGCTGTCTTTTCTGAAACCAAATTGATTCCAAAATTGTTCACACTGCTATTCTGGGCGAGTAAGCACACGCAGCTGCTTTGTCTCATATTATCTTTGCTCTACAAAGGAGTTCTTTAGTCTCTATTCTTCTCGTTCTTTGTGTCGAGGTGCGGATATTGTTCATTTGCCCAATCAAATTGCAGCTTGTAAGAGCTGCGTACTGACCCTTTGGGTCTGTATGACCTGGAATTGATTTGTTTGGCTTTAAGGTGAAAAGACTTATAAAAAAACCATCTGACTTTGGGGAGAGGAGTGTTGACTGGCCCTCCCCTCTCTGCTCTGCAATTTGTAAAGAGCCTTCGGCTCTCGGTAGATATTTCTCCACCTCAATAGAAATGGTATAATTGTTAATTGTAATTGTATTAATGTCTAGGTTGACTTACCTCTGAAATATTGTGGGGTAGGTGAACTTCAGGATAGACAGAACATACTAGGAACAAAATATCAGCCGAAAAAATATTTTTTTATTAACAGATGTATCAATATATATCACAAGTAAGACTCAGATTATACTATGCTGTAATATTCTGTCAATTCGGTTTCCCTGGCCGTTGTTTACCCCACATTTAACCCAGGTTCCTGAGCAAAAAGTAGGTATCAGCCAATTGACCGTGTTGTACTGGTTGTAGAATAGCCGGACGAATGGACGTATCTCAACTATAGAGGCCCCAAATTTTCTGTGAACATCACAGGTACTCTGTTGATCTATATCGTGCTTTAGTAAAGTACCTACCTTGTTTGTTAGCGTAGTTATTACCATAAGAACACAGAAACCCGCAACTACACTGCGCGTCCGCCATGTTGGCATCCTGTAACACCGCTGACTTGAGCCGCGGTTAAGGTAGCGTGACACAAAGGATTGGCTGCGTGACTTACGAAAATTTACGGAACTAAACTCCAAAAATTATTATTCTGAATCAAATCCAAAGTGTTCAAGGTCAATTCTTCAAAGTTTTTTTTAATGACTATGAAGCGTAGTTCTTGGCTCTCCTTGGCGCACGCACGCCACTGCTCGCTCTATTGGCAATTATAATAGTTAAAGATTAAAGGTTCTGAATTTTTTTGGATAAAATAATAGCGCAAAAAGCGCCTCGCCTACTCTAACTAACCTAATTCTTAACACCTCTCATACTAACATACCAGTTTGTTAAAGTATTTGTTTGACATTGATCACTTCTAAATTACTCGCAGACGTTGCGTTACACAAGTGAATGCGTTAACATCGGAATGCTCAACTCTACCTGATCTGATGAATATTCAACTGAGGGAGTTATTAACTTCCACACCATGATCGACCGCGTCAGATCGAAGATTCTTTTCCCTCAGATAAACAATTCAAGTCTAGCCCTACAACAAACTACAGTATATGGCGTGAGAGATAAGGTAAATCGAACCAGAATCAACAAATAAATAAGCAGGCCTCACGATCTGTTGAAAGCTCTGACTTTCTGCGAGGTCCCCCAAGTACTGTTTACGGTTACGAATACGTTATCGATATTTTCTGCAAATACAATTAGCCTACTTCTGGAAATGCCTATGCTGGAAATGTAATCTATTTGACGTAAAAGCTTTATAGTATTAGTTGTTGGATGGTAATGGTGTTGTGCCAGCTTGCGAATTGGTAATGGTGAAATTCATGTTCATTTGCTTGAAACTGGTGCTGAAGCAAAAGTTCTAGTTAGACAAAGGCGAGCTCGCCTAATTGACCAGCGTGAAGTTGGTTCCTTATTCGCAGTTCCTTTTTCGTCTGTTTTCTTATTCGCTCAGTTCCTTATTCAAATCTGGGGGGGTACTTACATGATACATTTTAATTCGAGTTGAAACAGTATTTAGGCATTACAGTTTATTCAGAACAAGTCCAACAGCATTTCGTCGGGTAATTCTGGTTGCTTTCACGTGCTTTGCTGCTAAACGGAGCTGTGAACATGAGACTATATATGCTACAAAAGGTCAAATTACGCAATGCGTGCAATCGCTTTCACAAATGAATCTAGCCAAAGAGAGGAAATCTACCTCTCATCTAATAAGTGTATTTGTATCTTGGGCTTTCTTTTCAAACGCGTTAATATATTTAGAGGAGAAATATTCACGCTTAACTTGACTACGTACGCGTGTAGAAGGAATTTGACCTTGCAAACAAAACCACAATTTGACAGATAGTGCTTGTTGTCATTTTTAAATGACAACAAGCACTATCTTAGGGCAGAGACACGAATAGGGAACTGTTCCTTATTCAAGTTAGTTTTCGCGAATAAGGAAATCAAATCTCCCAACGTCCGATTTCGTTTAACGTCTTATCCGAATAAGGAATAGACTATGAAGAGGATTGTCAGTGTTTCCTCATCATTTCTCAATAAACGAAAGGAAATTTCATAACGCCCGATTTCGCTTTAACGACTCCCTTGGAAAGAGTTCTCGAAAAAGGAAATGGTATTTCATAACTCCCGATCTCGTTTTAACTACTTACCCGAATAAGGAATAGACTAAAAAGAGGGTTTTTTTTTATATTTTCAAAACATTTCTCGAAAAAGGAAATGGTATTTCATAACTCCCGATCTCGTTTTAACTACTTATCCGAATAAGGAATAGACTAAAAAGAGGATCGTTAGTGTTTTCTAAACATTTCTCGAAAAAGGAAATTGTATTTCATAACGCCTGATTTCGTTATAACTACTTATCCGAATAAGGAATAGACTAAAAAGAGGGTCGTTAGTGTTTTCTAAACATTTCTCGAATAAGAAAATGGTATTTCATAACGCCCGATCTTGTTTTATAACTACTTATCCGAATAAGGAATAGACTAAAGAGAGGGTCGTTAGTGTTTCTTAAACATTTCTCGAATAAGGAAATGGTATTTTATAACGCCTGATTTCGTGTTAATTACTTATCCGAATAGGGAATACACTAAAAAGAGGGTCGTTAGTGTTTTTTAAACATTTCTCGAATAAGGAAATGGTATTTTATAAAGCCCGATTTCGTTTTAACTACTTATCCGAATAAGGAATAGACTAAAAAGAGGGTCGTTAGTGTTTTCTAAACATTTCTCGAATAAGAAAATGGTATTTCATAACGCCCGATCTTGTTTTATAACTACTTATCCGAATAAGGAATAGACTAAAAAGAGGGTCGTTAGTGTTTTCTAAACATTTCTCGAATAAGGAAATGTCATAACGCCTGATTTCGTGTTAATTACTTATCCGAATAAGGAATAGACTAAAAAGAGGGTCGTTAGTGTTTTTTAAACATTTCTCGAATAAGGAAATGGTATTTTATAACGCCTGATTTCGTTTTAACTACTTATCCGAATAAGGAATAGACTAAAAAGAGGGTCGTTAGTGTTTTCTAAACATTTCTCGAATAAGGAAATGGTATTTCATAACGCCTGATTTCGTGTTGATTACTTATCCGAATAGGGAATACACTAACAAGAGGGTCGTTAGTGTTTTTTAAACATATCTCGAATAAGGAAATGGTATTTTATAACGCCTGATTTCGAGAGCATTTTCCCGATGTTTATTTTATTTTTTTAACAGAGTGCATAACGTCAGTCAGGTGCGTACCTAGGACAAGATGCGCTCTCAGACCCTTTATTGAGGGATCGTCTAATACAATCCTTTTTTATTATATTTATGACTGAGAACTTAGGGTTACGCTCCTGACAGTTCTTGTATGTCAACAGAATATACCAGTTCAAACAAATTCGGACGACTGCGGTGTTTTTGTTTGCCAAGTAAGCTTTTACTATAAGGTGTTTACTATATAAGGGATATTATTTAGTCTCTATATGTTGTAATATTTTTATGCTGCTGATCATCACATCGGTATAATAAATTAATGTTCTCCTTATTCGAGAAATGTTAAGAAAACACTAACGACCCTCTTTTTAGTCTAATCCTTATTCGGATAAGTAGTTAAAACGAAATCAGGCGTTATGAAATACCTTTTCCTTATTCGAGAAATGTTTAGAAAACACTAACGACCCTCTTTTTAGTCTAATCCTTATTCGGATAAGTAGTTAAAACGAAATCAGGCGTTATAAAATACCATTTCCTTATTCGAGAGATGTTTAAAAAAACACTAACGACCCTCTTTTTAGTCTATTCCTTATTCGGATAAGTCGTAAACGAAATCGGACGTTGGGAGATTCCATTTACTTGTTCGAGAAATATTAAGAAAATATAAAAACCCTCTTTTTAGTCTATTCCTTATTCGGACAAGTAGTTAAAACGAAATCAGGCGTTATGAAATACCATTTCCTTATTCGAGAAATGTTTAAAAAACACTAACGACCCTCTTTTTAGTCTATTCCTTATTCGGATAAGTCGTAAAACGAAATCGGACGTTGGGAGATTCCATTTCCTTATTCGCGAAAACTAACTTGAATAAGAAACAGTTCCCTATTCGTGTCTCTGCACTAATATATTTGTTTTGTCAGAGCCTTATCTAGTAGCCAAGGTGTCAATTGACAACAAGCACTATCTGTCAAATGTGGTTTTGTTAGCTGGCGAAAGAATATGAAATCACTCGGGCCGAGCTTAACGCTATAATCAACATTGAAGACCCCGATAAACCCGACCTTTCTGCGCTTGAGAACTGTTCCGAAACTCTTCTACAGCAGTATCTATACACTCAAGCGCGCTCCGTGACTCTTTCTTTAGAATCCATTCACGATAAAAATATTGAATCAGCAAACCATTTTGTCCCAACCACACTTCCGGCCCCTCAGCTCGGCGAATATCCATTTCCGCAATCAACACCGGCACCCTTTAAAACGTCAATCATCGACTCGCCTTTGGAATTTCCTCAATCCGTACCACAACCACTTATACCCGTCACGCCAGTTCCAATCACGCAATCTAGCACAGGAAACCCAATGTTTAATAATAATCCGTTCTCTGGATTTGACTCAGAACTCCTTCCATCGAAAGCATCGACAAACACTTCTTCGCAAAACCCCTCGGTACCAGTCCCGCGCGCCGAGACCACAGGCCTACCGAACAACGCGAAAGGTGTCGTGACGTTCGTCAGCGCGCCCCATACATTTACCGATTATAGTCCGAGAAAACCCTACGCGCCTTCGCATGACGTCCACCACGCTACGTGGACCACAGGAATCCCGCCTAGACAAATCGATGTCCCGGTGAAATCGATCGTCCCGTTACAGACCGTATTCGGTGTACAGGCTCCTACATTCAAGCCTAAATTTTCCCCAGTTCCGCTACCGACATCGGATCCTATTCCATTTCAACCGCCACAAGAAACACCTCGAGCACATCCGCTCCTACCGAACGATGATCCCTTGACCAGACTTGCTGATCTGTTGAGCGAGAGAAGAAAACGAGAAGCTCTTCCGCTCCCGGAGCCAGATGTCTTCCGTGGCGACCTGCTACACTACCCGAGATGGCTTAAATCGTTTGAGACTATCGTTGAAGGTCAGACGGACAGTCCTTCTGAACGCCTCTACTACCTCGGACGGTACACCGCTGGAGATCCCAAAGAAGCTATCAGCGGGTATATCAACCGAGAAGACATCGCCTCGTATCACCAAGCCAAGGCAGTCCTGAGACAACGCTATCAACGACTGGCCCAAGATCGCCAACAATGACGGACACGCCCTTCAAAAGTTTTCGGATTTCCTAAACCAAACCCTAGCTGTGATGACAAGCATAAGCTACCTCCATGTTCTGAACGACCCTGAGGAAAACCAAAAGATGCTATTCAAACTGCCGAATTATTTAATTAACAGATGGGGAAGAGAAGTCGACGCATGCATTTCCGATGAAACAGCACAAGCCAGCGAAAGCGACACCCCAGGATTCCCGCCCTTTTCAAGATTTTGTGCCTTTTTGCAAAAGGAAGCGCGCATCGCTTGTAACCCTGTGATATCGCACCCATCTTCGAGGAATGGAGGCAGGAAATTCGAGCCACAACAGGAATCCCGTCAAGGCACACAGAACCGAAATCCCCCACCGAGACAAATAGGGGTTCGCGCTACCGGCGTCGAAGAAAAGGAATCTGGCGGCGACCATCAAAAACAAAAAGAACAAGGCTCAACCCCAGAGTGTCCAAAATGCAAAGGAGTACATTCCCTCGAGACATGTGAAGAGTACTTAGCACTCACAACAGAACAACGAAAGGACTTCGTTATAAAGCAGGACGCTGCCTCGGATGCCTACGATTTGGCCACTAAAACCGGGATTGCCGACGGAAGAAGACGTGCAAGACCTGCAAAGGCACACATTCTTCGACCTTGCACGACCCTAACTATGTTCCTAAACAAAGGAATCGCAATGGCGAAGAAAGAGAAAATCCAGAATCCTCTGTTATCAATCGCATCGTAACTAAAAGGACACAGAACGAAGCAAGCTCCTTAATCGTCCCGGTTTGGGTTCATCACGCGTCAGACCCTTCACAAAAACACCTTGTGTACGCGCTGCTCGATGATCAGTCAGACGCCTGTTTTGTTAAGGACAGTGTCCTCGAGAAGCTGTCAATCAACGGTTTCGACACACAGCTAGAGCTAAACACCGTATTAGGAAAGGACGTTATTAAATGCAAAAAGGTAAACGGACTCGTCTTCAAAGGCTTGAATCAAACAACGGAAATCTCTCTTCCTCGTTCCTATTCGCGAGATTCCATCCTCGCAAGGCGCTCACAGATACCAACTCCAGAACTCGCGCGCACGTGGCCTCACCTTGAACAAATCGCCAACGAACTGTCGCCGCACAAAGAAGATATCGAAGTGGGCCTACTAATTGGCAATAACTGCGCGCGCGCCATCAGGCCACGAGAGATAATTCCCAGAGGAGAGGACGACCCCTATGGACAAAGGACGCTTCTAGGATGGGGTATCATCGGAAAAACTGTCCCAAATGCAGTTGGCGAGTCAGACGCACACATCAATACAATCGTGACTACCGACCCAGCAATCGATGGCTCAACATGTCATTTTGTTTTTCGCACGCAAACTAAAGAGATTATCTCGCCATCGCAAATAAATAAGATGTTCGGACAGGACTTTGTCGAAAATACCGCCGCCGAGGAGAAGACCCTCTCTCGAGACGAAAGAAGTTTTCTAGATCAAATGGACTCCTCTATCCGTCAGCTCCAGGACGGGCGCAGATACTTTTCCTAACAACCGACAAATCGCATTAGGTCGCTTACTAGGCCTAAAGAAACGACTCACGAACGACTTTATGGCGAATACTACAGATCCTTCATGCGCGACGTCATCGAGAAAGGGCACGCTGAAGAGGTCCCTGTCAAAGAGTTACGAAGAAACGACGGTAAAGTTTGGTTCCTACCCCATCACGGTGTATATCACCCACAGATAAACAAGATGAGAGTGGTATTCAACGCGAGCGCAGAGTACAACGGTACATCGCTGAACCGGAGCCTAATGCAAGGACCGGATATGACAAACAACTTAACAGGAGTCCTTCTTCGCTTCAGGAAAGAAGAAGTAGCCTTTATGGCAGATATAGAAGGGATGTTCCACCAAGTGAAGGTCGCCCCAGAAAATCGAGATCTCCTTCGTTTCTTGTGGTGGGAAGACGGAGACACATCGAAACCCGTAAAGGAATATCGCATGACCGTCCACTTGTTCGGAGCAACATCTTCTCCCGCGTGTGCAAACTTCGCTCTGAAGAGAACCGCGGAAGACAACAAGGAGGAATTCGGTGAAGACGCCGCAAACTTCGTGCGGGAAGATTTTTATGTTGACGACGGTTTGAAGTCGGTGCCGACGGTAGAAGAAGCAAACGAGCTCATCACCAAAACAAAGGCAATGTGCCGCAAAGGTTGGTTTAACATACAAAAGTTCACAAGCAACAAAAGGGAAGTCATCGAGCAAATCCCAGTCGATCAAAGAGCAAAGGGTGTACAAGACCTCGACCTAACAATGGATAGGCTTTCCAATGAACGAGCCCTCGGAGCGCAATAGTGCGTTGAATCGGACGAATTCCAATTCGGAACAGAATTAAAGGATCGACCACCCACTAGAAGATCTATCCTATCCGTCGTAAGCTCGGTATTCGACCCGCTCGGCTTAATCGCGCCCTTCGTCCTGAAGGGTAAACAAATATTGCAACAGTTGTGCAAGGAAGACAAGGGGTGGGATGAGAAAGTTCCAGAAAACGATTGTACAGCGTGGGAACCATGGAAGACAGATCTTCACTCATTGTCGAAATTAAAGATCCCTCGCTGCTACAAACCGCCCAATTTCGGCGACATCGCCTCTGCAGAACTTCACCACTTCTCGGACGCCAGAACAACTAGATATGGTCAATGTTCATACCTGCGACTGAAGAACCGCCCAATTTCGGCGACATCGCCCTCTGCAGAACTTCACCACTTCTCGGACGCCAGAACAACTGGATATGGTCAATGTTCATACCTGCGACTGAAGAACCGCCCAATTTCGGCGACATCGCCCTCTGCAGAACTTCACCACTTCTCGGACGCCAGAACAACTGGATATGGTCAATGTTCATACCTGCGACTGAAGAACCGCCCAATTTCGGCGACATCGCCTCTGCAGAACTTCACCACTTCTCGGACGCCAGTTCAACTGGATATGGTCAATGTTCATACCTGCGACTGAAGAACCGCCCAATTTCGGCGACATCGCCCTCTGCAGAACTTCACCACTTCTCGGACGCCAGTTCAACTGGATATGGTCAATGTTCATACCTGCGACTGAAGAACCGCCCAATTTCGGCGACATCGCCCTCTGCAGAACTTCACCACTTCTCGGACGCCAGAACAACTGGATATGGTCAATGTTCATACCTGCGACTGAAGAACCGCCCAATTTCGGCGACATCGCCTCTGCAGAATTTCACCACTTCTCGGACGCCAGTTCAACTGGATATGGTCAATGTTCATACCTGCGACTGAAGAACCGCCAAGGTTTCATCCATTGTTGCCTGGTAATGGCTAAGTCACGTGTCACGCCTCTTAAACAGGTAACTGTACCTCGACTAGAGCTCACAGCAGCTTTAACGGCAGATAAGATGAGCGCCTTCCTTCGAAAGGAACTCCAGTACGAAAATTTGAAGGAATACTTCTGGACCGACAGCAAGGTGGTACTCGGTTACGTGACCAACGATGCAAAGCGCCTTCACAGCTACGTCGCAAATAGGGTGCAGCAGATAAGAAACCAGACGGAGCCCCACCAATGGAGGTACGTTTCCACGGACGATAACCCTGCAGATGACGCATCGCGCGGTCTTAGCGTACAAGCCCTCCTCAACAACGATCGGTGGTGGCAAGGGCCTCGATTTCTATGGGAAGACCGTGTGACGTCCCACGTGCCAGACACCACCATACAAGACGAAGACCCCGAGGTGAGGCCAACGACCACGTTAGCTACCAAGACCGTAGAGCACTTTGATCTCATCCGACGTCTCGAGAAGTTCTCAAACTCAGCAGAAGTACAAACACCAAGAAGGCGTGCAAAATCGATCATCGTATCACACATCGAACCGAACGGCGTGCGACATCGACGTGGATCTAATTACTCGCGCTGAAATAGAAATCCTGAAAGCGGTCCAGAAGCAACACTTTCCAGAGGAAATTGCCGCTTTAAGACAGAAGCCAGGTATTCTGAAACAACCAGCGCCTTGCGCAAGCTCGACCCCTTCATTGATCCAAACGGAATCCTGAGAGTAGGGGGACGCTTACGAAATGCAGACCTAGAGTTCGCAGTCAAGCACCCAGTGGTCCTACCGCGGAAATGTCATGTGGCAGAGCTGTTAATAGGGCATGTCCATGCTCTCTCAAGTCACCAGGGACGCAGCAGAACTCACTCAGAAATCAGAGCTTCTGGTTATTGGATACTCGGAGGGAGCTCTGCTGTTGGTCATTTCATATCCAAATGTGTTACCTGTATCAAGACAAGAGGCACCGCACAAACACAAAAAATGGCCAAGGTTAAATTTGCCCTAACCCACGATTAAATTTTTACCCACGGATTAGTTCTGTTCCCGAAACGCTGATTAGCATTAACTCTGGGTTACTCTGGAGGTAAAATCTAACCCTGCTCGCGAGGTCGGTTAACTCGCTAACCTACGGTTTCGTTGGCGTAACACAGGCTTCCCAAACTTTGTAGTAGAACTAAAGTTTCATAAAATGTCGCTATGTTATGCGACCTTCGTTGCGATGCTGACACGAAAACTGTGCTGGGAAAGACAAAAAGTTACAGGAAAGTTATAATTGAAATGAATCTGTCTCGCTAGTGTCACACACCAAACTCGAATCTTGCAAATGACATTTTTGGCAATGAAATGGAGGTAATTACAGGAGATGTAGAGGTGTTTTGGGGCTTATTTGCAAAAATAAAATCACCAAATGTAAATATTTGAATTGATCTACAGTGAGTATCCTGTGTGAATTCTACTCGTCAAACCAGTTTTTCACTCGCTTTATCCAGGGTTAGTAAATCGGGGGATTACTTGGCTTTCGGGAACGGTGAGTTTTCCGTAGTTTAGCTAACCTCCGATTTGCGAATTTTAACCCGGGATAAGGCGCTAATCTAGGGTTAAGTTCATCCGCCTTTCAGGAACCGGCCCCAGGTGTACAGCTGGAGTATCAGGGATCCTCCACAGGAGTGAAGGGGATTCCCTCTCTTCACCTTCCCCCATACCTTATTACACTAAATTTTCGCGCCACTTTAATTTCGCGATTTTTAAAAGATCCGCGAAAATAAAGTGACCCGAAAATTAGGATGCACGAAAATTAAGTGAGTACACAAGAAGCCTTTGGGTGTTATTGGCTGTTTTATGTAAACACCTTGTCTATTAAGTCATCTAATGTACATATAGTACAGTGAGGGGTTGAGTTGGACATGTAATTATAGATTTTTATGAATCTAAATTTAGCCCACGCATCATTTTGTTACAAATTGTTTCAGTTTTGATGATTACAGCATATTTAATTCCACTTGTTTTACTTGATTTTATTATCCCAAAATCGCTAAAATAAAGTGATCAGATTTTTACGAAATTAGGAAAATCACAAAAATAAAGTGTCGCAAAATACCAGTGCGAAATTTTGACGTCACGAAATTACTCAGTATCTATGCAAGGGGTGGTGAAAGGTCCCTAGAAATATTGATTTGCTTGCCAAATTTTAAGGCATCTTGAATTCTTTGATTTTAGAGATTCAACTTCTTGTTCTCGGAACTATAGAAAAGCAAGATCTCGTTTTCTCATATTTTCAAAGTAGCCTTCTCGCCGTCTCAGGTTTTTTTTCGGATTGACCATTTGCCACTCCCTTAAGCAGGGCCCTTGACTGTACCCGGAATTTTGGTGTTAACCCCCGCCCCAGGTGGTCCTTGTTGAATGACTAATCTGTACAAACCTTAATGTTCTTAGATCTCCACATTATGACCTGGCTAGCAGCTGTCGTCCTTTCCTGTTTGGTACTTCATGTATTTTGTGGTAGTATGTATTGATTTCCTTGTCTTGTTTAAGATGCTGGGGAAAAGGGGAGGAGGGGTACAAAAAAAAGGATTTTGGGAGGGTTAAAGAGTGTTGATCAGCCAATCTTTTGTTAATGTTTACTGCTGAAAATACTATGGTCTATATAAGAACACTATTCATGGATGAATTCTGATCAATATTCCATCACTACCCACACAAAAAAATCCATCTTATTTACCATATTAGTTCTGTAAAATTAGTAAGGTCCTGTCATGTGTAGTGTGTCGGGGTTTGCCTTGCCGAGACCTCACATCCCCTTGGCACGTCGTGACAGAAGCCTCTAGATAAAAAAATAAATTGCATCACAATTATATTATTCACCATCGTAATCATCTTCATCAACATACTCTGTCTTCATACTACAACCTTCATCATCATTATTATCACCATCATCATCATCACCATCATCATTTTATCATTATCAAACCACTGCAACCATAATCATCACAACCATCATTGTCATTATAAATATTACCATCATCATCATTATCAATATTACCATCATCATCATTATCAATATGACCATCATCATCATTATCAAAATTATCATCATCAACATTATCAACATAACCATCATCATCATTATCAATAGTACCATCATCATCATTATCAATATTACCATCATCATCATTATCAATATTACCATCATCATCATTATTAATATTATCATCATCATCATTATCAATATTACCATTATCATCATTATCATTATTACCATCATCATCATTATCAATATTATCATCATCATCATTATCAATAGTACCATCATCATCAGTATCAATATTACTATCATCATCATAACCTGCGTAGCTGGCGGTTTTGGTAAGTTTCAGAGCAGTTTTATCCGTGTGTACGTAAAACCGTTCGTAGTTTGTTTTGATGTTTTTTTTTTGTATGGCCGCGCGACAGGAGCATAAAATGGCAAAGCTCAAGTTGTATGGTTGGTTATATTAACCTCGCAAAGCCTCGGTCGATACGCCAAAGCCTCAGTTTGATATTTCCCGGCATGACCTCACTCTCGGTTAGTAAGTTGTTTATTATATGGCTTTTTAAAATAAAAATGACAAGAAAAACAAATCAACTTTCGCTTTCGCGCGAATATCGATTAGTTTATCGATCGATTTCAAAAAGGCGGGAAAACTAAAAACACTCGCGCGCTGCCAAATTAAAAATGTAAATGAGTGAAAAGATTCAACAACAAGTAATTGGTAGTAATTGGACGACTCTTGGAAGCTACAGGTTTTATCATAGGTGAAGTTGATCCAAACAATAACAAAGAAAGCTGAGTTGTCAGTCCTCACGGCATGAATGGACTGTTTAGTTCGAAAAATCCACGGTATGTAGAGAACAAACTTCTGAAGTAAGTTAAAATGAAAAGGCCAATCGCTTTGTGCGGCGTTTTGATTAGTACTCTAAAAGAGACTTTTCTGGGTCTTTACACCCCTTGTTATTTATCCATTTGTTTGTTTATCCGATATAAATAACTTAAGCTTTGTATTTTTTGGCTATCGGTGGCGGCTCGTGATCTTATTGTTTTTCTTTGTGTCAAAAATTCCCTCTTCAGGATAATAGAACTCCGACTCAAAGTGCTCGTCATCTCACATTATCAACTTTAAGACCTGTTTGTTTCTTGTTTTTTTTTTTTTTTTTTTTGGTGGCTTTGTTTTTTTGGTCGATTTTGTTTTAGCGAAATTCGTGCAACCGAACAAAGCAACACAAAAAAGCTCACAAAATGTCCCGCTCCGAATACGGAAAAAGACGGCCCGCTGATTAAACATTTCTGTTTCTTCTGGGTGTTAGAATTCGCTACTCGAATGTTCGCTTTCACTCGTTTTGCAGTTTGAAGGTGGGAAAAATATCAAAAACCAAAAAATTGGGAAAAATTTTTCGTAGGTCAATACGGAATTCCGTAATGCCCTCAGAGACGGGCAATACGGGAATGTCACGACTACGAATTAGCCAATCACAGCGCGCGTACTATCGTAGCCATAAAATAATATCTTATATTAAACCTAGAGGTTCCTTGTACAATATACAATAAAATAAGCTTTGGTACTTTGGTAGATTATACGTTCTTGAGATATGATGAAGCAAAGTTGCCATAAATTATGAACAAGTATCAGTGCTTAAATTTTTGCCCAAATTGGACAATTCCTGACAAATCAAGATTCTTAAGTGCACCAGTCCCTTAGATTCAACTGAGGAGTTCCAAATAAGAAATTTCAAAATCGCTCAAAAGTGGTTTAAAGTTAGCCCCTGGTTCTCTTATCATGGTTAAAAAGTTTGAGTTACATACAATAAATATTTTTCGAGAAATTCCGAATTTACGATTTTGCCTATCAAATCGCCGATTTGCGTTCGGCTTCATTATAATTCGGGAATTTGATTCCCCCAATTTTTTATCTGCTGAATCGAAAGAAATAACACCAATCTTTGCTCAAAGTGCAAAATTTCTGCGAAAATCCATGTACCATCGGTTTTATAAGCCCCTAATTTAGACTATTATTCAAGTCGACATTTTTTATTGACATGTTTAGACAGCAATAAAATATCCTTTTTTTGTCGGAAAAAGTGAAGAAACCACTCTATTTATACCTTATCAACTCCTTTCTAAGGATCTGTATCGCTATTTTTAATTCCGCATATATTTAAAGAATATTTTGCGATTTTTTACGCAAGGTGAAAAATGCCCCCAAATCGGCGATTTGATAGGCAAAATCGTAAATTCAGTTTTTCTCGAAAAATATTTATTGTATGTAACTCAAACTTTTTTTTACCATGATAAGAGAGCCAGGGGCTAACTTTAAACCAATTTTGGGCGATTTTGAAATTTCGTATTTGGAACTCCTCAGTTGAATTTAAGGGACTGGTGCACTTAATATCTCAAGAACGATTTTTAATAAATAAATCTTTAATAAATTTTTAATAAATCTTTCTTTCTCAAGAAAGATTTTTAATATCTCAAGAACGGATTATTTACCAAAAAGTACCAAAGCTTATTTTGTTTCACAAGGAACCTCTAGGCAAAAAATCAAACAAATATATGCTAATAAAACCTTGCAATTTGAATTTTGCAATTTTTTTGCTCCTGTCTGGCCGCGCGAGAGAGCTGGGGCAAGTGTATGTGTTTTTTCCCACAAGTCCTGTCCTTTTTTCCGGGCGTCCCTTACATTTGCCTTGCTCTCTCGCCAACCATCAAAACAAATTAAGAACGATTTCGCGTATTCCCCGTAAAAAACTGCCCTGAAAATGAGCAAAACCGCCAGCTGTGCAGGCTACATCACCATCATCATTTTTTTTTCAAGTATCATATATCACTTCGACATCCATTACCATTACCGTCATCGTGACCAATGCTAACAGCGCTAATGCTAAAGCCTAACCTTGTCAGCCTAACCTCGACACCCTTGTTGTCTTGTGTTTTCGTCTCTCATTGCTGTTCGATGATAGCAAGTAGTTAGTTGTGTTCTCCAGGCGTGTACACAGGGTTAGTGAGAAATCACTAAAATGATCGACGTTTAAGGAATTTGACTCATATTCCGGACGCAAATAAGCCACTAAAGCTGAATATGTTTACAACAATTGCAAAAAGAAATATAACTAACTTTATTGTGCGCGATTTAGATACAAGTGTATGGTTTCGCGTTGGGTATTGGTTTTATGCATTTTAATGGAAACCTTTTTTACCATGCTTTTTTACCATGATTCCTGTGACTGCGCACCCTCCTCAGCCATTCCTGGGTACGCGCCTGTTCTCTCACAACTGCCTGATGATAGTAATGAGCTGTTTATAATGAATCCTGATATAATGAAGGCCCTGTGTACGGCGAGCGTGAAGCAAGGCTTTGGGCAGGTCGGAGTTTGTTTAATACCACTTTTTTATCACGCTGCCATTTTATACTGACCCCTCAATGCCGAGTCACACAAAGCATCCATTTCCATCGGCTAACGCAAGCGAGTTACCGATATATTTTCAATTAAAGATCATCAATACATTATTATAGACTCTATTCTTAGATTGATATTTTGAAGTTTCCTGGCAAATAAACTGTTGTATTTTCAATAATAAACAATAGCAAAGGAGTGGTTGATCAACATTCTATAAATGTTGCAAGTGCAAACTCAAACCTCCAACTCAAACACTTAAAGCCTCTCTTTCGCGCCAAATTACACAGGACCCCATACTATGTAAAAAGGTCGATAACAACCTGATTCTTTTCAGCCCCGCCACCACCCAGAGGGCTGACCGTACGATTCACAAGTGAATCATCCCTGCGTGCTGATTGGCTCCTCATAACACGTGACAAGGTTAATGGGGTTATCATTGGTTACCAGTATCTTCTCTATAACCAGTCAGGCCTAATGTCCAATGACACCGAGCTAAACACAACGTCATCGCACACCTTCAACGATCTTGAGCGGTGCGAGGGTTACGAAGTTCGCGTACGTGCATGGACTGCAGGGGGTTATGGGAACTACAGTACCGTGGAGTTGCCCAACGAATGTGGTATGAAAATTTAAGAAATAAATTTTTCGAAAATACATTATTAAGATTTTTGTTCAAAATATATACCATTATTATATTGAGTACCCTATTCCTTATTTCAATATTGATAAATTTGTTAGTTTTGAACATGGAATAACTACTATCAATTTTGCTATTGGATGCTATTAGGTGAAACAAAAATCGAGAAAATTTAAAGTTATGGTTATGTAAAGATGGTGGTTTGGGTTATAGATCGGAATATGTAAAGGAAAACAACCACAGCTATCCAAGTCATGCAGGATATTGTCCTCATTTGTTTTCTTATACTATTTGTCTATACTATTTGACTATCCCATAATATTTGTTATTTTTATATCAACCACAGCTATCCCAAGCATCAAGGATATTGTCCTTATTTGTGTTTTTCATATTAACCATAGCTATCCTATGCATCCAGGATTTTGTTCTTTTGTAATTTTTGTTCCAACCAAAGCTATTCCAAGCATCCAGGATTTTGTTCTCATTCTTAATTTTTAATTCAACCACAGCTATCCCAGTTATCCAGTCCCCTTATCTCAGACTAATCGCGACCGAGACCAAGCCCCACGTCCTTCCACTAAACTACACGTCTATTCCTCCTGCAAGCATTATATGGACTCTGCCAGACAAATCCACTTTAGCTCTCAATGATAAACTTCACCGGATAGTAATAGATGAAGAGACCAAAAGGGAAAATGATTCAGTGATAACTAACAATGAGACGCTGAGCTTTACATATGTGGTGTCCGGTGACAAGGGGACGTATACGTGTAACGTGACCAACAGATTGGGCTCGGCTATCGCTACTAGGGACCTCCTTATTGGTAATGGTACGTATATTCCTTGTAGTGATATTTTTATCATAATCATCATTATCATCATTATTATTTTTAATGAATGGGATGACGATGGTGATGATGATGATGAAAATATGATGCTGTTAATGATGTCGATTATGCAAAATTTAGTATATTGACGTTAAATTATAATGACTGTCATGATATTACTGTTGTTGTTGATGATGATGATGATGGTGATGATAATAATGGTGATGATGATGATGATGATGATGAGTAATGACCTGATTTTATTTTATCTGATGCAGTTCGTATTACATTTCTACTTAAAATAACAAGTGAAACATATAGCAGCAAGCTCAAGGAGCCCAAAAGCCCCGAGTTCAATGCTCTTGCGAGCAACATAAAGAAACAGGTAGGTTAATGATGTGTTGGTCTAGATCTTGTACCCTAATACGTTAGTACCCCTTTATAGGGACTCTGTTGAGACTTTCGGGTTGTCCTCTTTGAGCGGAATGTATGGAACAAATATATAGACCTTTTTTTAATAGCCACTAGAAGCCACTAGCTTTATGGAAGATATAAATCCTTCAAACTCTTATCTTTCTAAAGAATCCTCTCGTTAACGAGTCTAAAATGCGCTTCTCTTGCTCCAGATCAGTTTGTTGTATGCAGATAAACAGTCTTACTCGATACTCCAAGTCAACATAAATTCATTCAGGTAATTGATATATTTATTCCAGCTACATTTGTAAATCTACGCACTTTGCGGTTTTATAAATCACCAATGACCTGGTGAAATTTTATAGTCCGACGCGCGCTGCCGTTGCCACCTTAACAGTTGGTATTTTCGGATGGCAGCACTGCCATTTGCACGGACAACGACTTTGAAATAGGTGTATATATTTTTTTACGAGCAGCTTTCGTATCTTTAGTTTCGAACGTGCGCCTGTTTTTCTTACCAGTAATGGAAGTGTGATATCAAGCTTTGATGTCCTTGCAAACCGCACCGCCAGTATCAGTCACTCGTACCTGGAGAAAGATGTGGTGGCTACCATGGTAACCCAAGCTCGTACGGGTAGCGTAGGAGAACTCAAAGTCGATGGCGTCATCATTGAAGGTATGCTTATTTTGAGCATCGACCATTTGATATCTCACAGGAATGTTACGCGTTTTTTTTTTTCTTGCATGATTTTTTCTCGACCAATAGGCGACTTGCAATAAGAAATCACGTTACTAATTGCGACTGCGCCCGCGTCCCGCCGGAGAGGAACGAGCAACCTCGTCCCCAGGGTCTTCTGGGTAATTTTTAATAAGGTGCCATATTGAAAATTACCCAGAAACCCCTGGGAATGAGGTATACCTTCAAATGGGAATAAACCTTACCTATCAGGAACCTTGCCTGTTCAGTTGAATTTCGCTCTGCCGTCAGCCATAAATTGCTTGCTCGAATGGCTTGTGCAGTATTCGGATTTCTTCAGCAGTTTGAAAAAAAAATATTTTTTTTACCGAAAATGGTAAGAGAAATGTCCGATAAATAGATGCATGATATTGACATGAATGAAGTAACAGCAGAACGTAAGCAAACAGACGATAATGATTAAGTTCAATAGTATTTAAAAAAAACTTAAAATAGAACTTAACAGAGAGTTGATAGCCTCCTACGCACCGCTCTTAGGGACCGCGCTTCCCTAGGCCCCACGAGTTGAAACCATGTCCTTAATTTTGATTATTGCGCTAATAAAAAAAGGTTTCACAGCTTCAAATTAAATTGAATTCGTTTATTTTTATTTACAAAAATTTTCTGGTGAAAGAGCTCGCAGATATTTATACTCTATTTTCTCATTTATCTCAAGCCATGAATATGGTTAGAATAATATGTTAAGTTTGAATAATATTGTAGAACATAATGATATGATAAAATCAAGTGTTGATTCTAAGGACAACGCTTTCATAACTTTTCTAATGTTTCTCTAATTTTTACTGTTTCTATAATTAAGAAAATTCAATGTCTCTTCTTTTTCCTTATCTTCTATTTCTTTCTTTTGTTCGTTCTGGCTTCCGTCATTCAAGCTTACGCAATTACATTTGGTGCCTTTTGATTGGTCAGTTCCATTCGGAGAGGTTGATTGGAAACCTTTTCAGTGCTGACCAATGAAAACGCTTCAAGGATTTTGAATGACAGAAGCCAGAATTCGATTAAATTGTTGAAAAGCGTCCGCTCGGCCGAGCACAATGAAGGGCTCAAACCCCTCCGCCACCTTTTCCCATAGTCCGTAGCCCAGGACAATAACATATATATACCACAGCTATCCCCATCAAACATAATGATGATAACCATATTTGGATATCCACAGGTAACCCACCAGCCGTTAAAAATCTGCAAGTGCATGATGTACAATCGACTTACGTGAAGCTAACGTGGGATCTCCCAGACTTTCCCAAGGAATATGAGATCGACAGCTTCATTCCTCAATTCATGAAGCATGGAGACTCTACTTTCACGAACTCTACGACCATAGCGAGTGGCGAGGCGAAGGCAGGCATGGTGGAAGGACTCGAGCCAGGGACAGACTACTTTGTACGCGTTGTGACACATCGCAAGTTGGTCAGTCAGATTGGCGAGAGCGAGGAACTGGAGATTACTACCCCAGGTGAGATTACGTGCCATGGTAACGTCATCTGACTCGGGATCATGACACCAGGCGTGATGACGCCAAATGTAAAGGATGTGACGTCATACAATTAAACTGGAGAGAGCTAAAGACGGGGGATAGCGACATCAGAAGAGTTGACGTAATACGCTAACATCAAGCCTCAATGACACATTAATAGACTCGGTTGATAATTTGATTGATGTGACATAACAAATAAATGGACTAAGGGTGAGATAACGTCATACAATATTATGAAATCTAAATTATACGACGTCACATAAGATTATAAGAGAGAGACACCAGGTGAGATGACGTCATGCAATAGTGTCTCATTTGACTGATATGACGTCACACATGAATATTCTGGAAGAGAGAGAGACTGGAGACCATCTGAGAAAGGGTCATACCGTAGGTCAAGTCTGAATAATATGGCGCCACAAAACTGGGAAAGAGCGAATCCTTAACTACCGTACTTCCGGTTTTCGTTTTGTTCTCAGACCGGATGTTGAAGGTCATATTGTTAACCATCATACTTCCGGTTGGACTGGCTATCCTCATCGTAGCCTTGTTCTTGGCTGTATTCCGCCCTCGGTGCTCAACTGCTGACAAGCCTCTCCAACCCTCCCCTATGCGTCAGGTATTCACAATTTTCGTTAAAATCCCTTGTTGCCTAAGAAACAAGAAAATAAAAACTTGCACGTAACCATTCCGACCTCTGTCACGCAATGAGTTTGGTAACTCGCGGATACAGAGAAAAGAACCACTTCTTAGGAGCCTATGGTATATGTTCCTGCTACGACATTCTCACTTTTTTTTGCAATCGTTTCTGTTCGGCAGATCTTCGGCCCACGTGACGGTCCAGCCAATAATGAAACCCTTTACGCGGCATGCTTGCGGGAGTTCCCGTGCGAATGGAACGAGATCCCGCGGGACGATGTAGAGTTCGGAAAAGAGCTCGGGTCGGGCGCGTTTGGGGAGGTTTACGCTGGAACTGTCTCTAAAGACGGGAAATGCTTGCCGTGTGCTGTAAAGACACTTAAACGTACGTATTAGGGAAAGGGAAGTAGTCACTGAAAGGGTGGGAAATGCTTGCCGTGTGCTGTAAACACTCTTAAACGCACGTATTTAGGAAAATGGGAATAGTCACTTAAAGGTTAGGAAATGCAAACCGTGTACAGTAAAGGCACTCAAACGTAGGTAGAAGAAAAATGGGTGTGGTCACTAAAAGGGTGGGAAATGCATTCAAAAGACATTCAAAGACATTCAAACGTACGTATGTAGACAAGGGGCGGGCAGCAAGGATATTAGACGTGTATAAGGGTTTTGCTTTAAAATGGCAGGGGATTTGGAGTTTACATTGCGTTTTAGAATAGAGTTACTACAGTAGTATAGCAGACATATTTTCACAAGTAAGCTTGTGAAGTGTCAACATGAATTTCCTGTGGGTATCTATTGCTTTTAAGGATTGATTTTATTCCGGAACAATACACAATACTAGAACCACGGCGTAACATGCCAACGCCAACTAAACTACACCTTGATTAACAGGTCACGCAACAGAGAGGGAGTACCGTGACTTATTCAATGAGCTTAGCATCATGGGACAAGTCGGCTTCCACCCTAATGTGGTGAATCTGATTGGTGCTTGTACAGTAGATGGTAAGCCTTAAGCCGGATTTAGACACCACGATTTAGTCGTATGCATGTACAGTAGATGGTAAGCCTTAAGCCGGATTAAGAACGATCTAGTCGTATGCATGTACAGTAGATGGTAAGCCTTAAGCCGGATTTAGACACCACGATTTAGTCGTATGCATGTACAAAAGATGGTAAGCTATAAACCGGATTAAGAACGATTTAGTCGTATGCATGTAGAGTAGATGGTAAGCCTTAAGCCGGATCTAGACAGCACGATTAAGTCGTATGCATGTACAGTAGATGGTAAGCCTTAAGCCGGATCTAGACTGCACGATTTAGTCGTATGCATGTACAGTAGATGGTAAGCCTTAACCCGGATCTAGACTGTACGATTTAGTCGTATATGTGCAGTAGATGGTAAGCCTTAAGCCGGATCTAGACAGCACGGTTAAGTCGTATGCATGTACAGTAGATGGTAAGCCTTAAGCCGGATATAGACTCCACGATTTAGTTGTATGCGACCTGTCTACGACATGTCTTAGCCCTGAATTAAACACTACGACTTTCGTAAGCGAGCATCGTAGCGAAGTCGTAGCCTGATTTAAACTCTACGACTTAAGTTGTAGAGGGACTGCATACAACTAAAGGTTTTGACTTTCTTCACCCCTGTGTGTAATCATTTTACATTGAATCTATCAGGATCCCTGTGTGTAATCGTTTGACATTCTCCCACTCAGGACCCCTGTGTGTAATTATTTGTCATTCTCCCCCTCAGGACCCCTGTGGGTTATCGTCAGCTTGGCAGAGAATGGAAATTTGTTGGACTACCTGCATCTCCACAGGAAGCCCAACTTTCAGGACCACTCGTACGAGAACATCCCCACTGTCTCCACTGAACAGCCCGAAGAGATCAGCTACGTGCAGAAGCTAAAGTTTGCTCACGGAATCGCACAAGGCATGAGGCACTTGGAAAAACACAAGGTGCTACTCTGATTCATTTATACTGCGGAAACGTCCCTGCAAGAAATGCTTTACATGCATGCTCTACCTTTACATGCCCCCTGAAAATCAACAATCTGATAGATTCCCCCACTCTCCGTACTGATCTGATTTATTTAGGCTGCGGAAAGATCACAGAAAGAAGTTCCATGCTTTAAATTTACTTGCTCCCTGAAAATCAACAATCTGATAGATTCCCCCACTCCCCGTACTGATCTCATTTATTTAGGCTGCGGAAAGATCACAGAAAGAAATTCCATGCTTTAAATTTACTTGCTCCCTGAAATCAACAATCTGACAGATCTCCTCCCCCCCCCCCGTAATGCTCTGATTCATTTATGCTGCGGAAACGTCCATGCTTTAAATTTACTTGCCCCCTGGAAATTAACAATTATAGACCCCCCGTACTACTCTGATTCAGTTGCAGTATACTGTGGAAACGTCCATGCTTTAAATTTACTTGCCCCCTGGAAATTAACAATTATAGACCCCTCGTACTACTCTGATTCAGTTGCAGTATACTGTGGAAACGTCCATGCTTTAAATTTACTTCCCCCCTGGAAATTAACAATTATAGACCCCCCGTACTACTCTAATTCAGTTGCAGTATACTGTTGAAACGTCCATGCTTTAATTTTCTTTGCCCCCTGGAAATTAACAATTATAGACCCCCCGTACTACTCTGATTCAGTTGCAGTATACTGTGGAAACGTCCATGCTTTAAATTTACTTGCCCCCTGGAAATTAACAATTATAGACCCCCCGTACTGCTCTGATTAATTTATGCTGCGGAAACGTCCATGCTTTAAATTTACTTGCCCCCTGGAAATTAACAATTATAGACCCCCCATACTACTCTGATTCAGTTGCAGTATACTGTGTAAACGTCCATGCTTTAAATTTACTTGCCTCCTGGAAATTAACAATTATAGACCCCCGTACTACTCTGATTCAGTTGCAGTATACTGTGTAAACGTCCATGCTTTAAATTTACTTGCCTCCTGGAAATTAACAATTATAGACCCCCCGTACTACTCTGATTCAGTTGCAGTATACTGTGGAAACGTCCATGCTTTAAATTTACTTGCCTCCTGGAAATTAACAATTATAGACCCCCCGTACTACTCTGATTCAGTTGCAGTATACTGTGAAAACGTCCCAGAAAGGATTCCCATGATGCCCTAAATCTATTGCCCCAGCGTTGCCTCCTGGAAATCAGCAATAAAAGTCCCCCCCTCCCCCATTAAATGCTTCCCACTTCCCACCTGATGATGCCCTTTCTGGCAGGCCATTCTTGGTGTCCATTGGGGGTAGGGGAGCGACACCAAAACGGCTGCACGGGAGACTATAACATCGGGGGTCCGATAACATTTCAGGCTCATATATTACAGTTGAGCATCACCTTACTAAATAGGAGGGAAAACAATTTAAGATAAATTCGAGTCATTTCAAATCTAAATGAATGACTTGGGTAGTCAAATACATCATAATAACTGTTGGTAATCGATTGTTTACGCGGATGCTTTTTATTTAAAATCACTAAATGGCCGAAGGTTTACTTATCCTAAAAAAGTTGTTAATGGGGCAGCGTCATGGTACTGGGCATGTCTGGAGTCAGTGTTTATTTAATGCTTTTGACTGTCTACAAACAGTTAAACTTAAGCTTACAATGCCTTGTTAAAATAATATTCAATATTTCATTGAAAATTATGTTTATTGACAGTTTATGGTCATTTCCTTTGACTTTTAGTCCCCCAAAATGTACTGAAGGCTCATAAGCCAATATTTGACTGAAATTTATTGTGTCCGGGCCGGAGAGCTATTGCAAAGCTCTTACCATGACACTGCCCCTTTAAACGTTGACCCCAATCCCTTTCCCTAGTGCGTACATCGTGACCTGGCCGCCAGAAATGTCTTGCTCGGGAGAAGTCTGGAACCGATAGTGTCGGACTTTGGACTCTCACGTGACATCTACGAGAGTGGCATGTACGAGGACCTGCGAGGAATAAGCTGATCATGTGGTATTTCTTAACTACGTAGTTAAGCACACTGGCTCTTTCTAAGAAAGTCAAACACAAACGCAGAACAAGTGAGAATCGGTCAAACCCAGGCGCAACACAAGTGAGAATCAGTCAAACACTAGCGCTGCACAAGCGAGAATCGGTCAAACACAAACGCAACACATACGTGAGAATCGGTCAATCCAAGGCGCACCACAAGTGAGATTCGGTCAAACACAAGCGCACACAAGTGGGAAAAAGTGAAACGCTCGTTCAAACACAGGGAAATTAAGAAGTTATGTTTTCTTCTGTCTGGTCACCCTTTGAAATCTCGCGTCACGCTTCCGTACTAGTAAGAACCAAGCTTTACACTAAGCCTTTATTTGTTCATGCGAAGGGCAAGCGACACTATTACTTGATTTATTTATACGAAGGGCAAGCGACAGTTATCCTTGATTTGTTTATAAGAAGGGCAAGCGACACTAAGCCTTGAATTATTTATACGAAGGGCAAGCGACACTAAGCCTTGAATTATTTATACGAAGGGCAAGCGACCTGTCCGTTGGATGGCGCCGGAATCTATTGAGGACTACACGTGTACTTCAAAAAGTGACGTGTGAGTAAATACATGTGTACTTAGTTTGTAACATCCTTAGATAAGAGAGTAGGGTTAAGCGTTGGGATTGAGAGGGGGGGGGGGGGGGTAAAGTGTGTGCAGAGGAGGAGGGCTACAAGACAATGTGTGAATAGGCCATGTGTCCGTCATTGATCCGTCATTGATTGGTATCCGATTAATTGAAGCTTTAGTGATTTAGTTTGTGCTATAGAGGGCGTCCGTAAATCTTACTAATAAACTGTTTGTTGATCCCAGCTGGTCTTATGGTGTGTTACTATGGGAGATTGAAACCCAAGGTATGTCCAAATTGTGTGTCCATTGCTTTCCGAAATCTGTTCTCCTTCAATACTACCTTTTTCATCCCTGATTCATTTTCATATAATCTTCGCCCATGGGAAGCGACGCGTTTCTTTTATTCATTCCTGAAAGTCTCTTCGGGTCCTCATCGGGCCAACAAATTTGTGCATCAAATAGACCCCTTAAACATTTTGGAAACTGTTCGTACTACTGTCGTGTCCATCTGTCGCAGAATGCTTTTAGTCTTGTAATCTTGGGAAGTGTTCGATCCTACTACCGGAACATGTTCGTGAGACTCTCTTAACTGTCGTACGAATCTCCAGATCTGTTCGTACTTCTGTCGTATTTAGCGTCACAGACTTCTTTTAGTCTTGTAACCTCGGGAAGTGTTCGTTACTACCGGAACATGTTCGTGAGACACCCCTTAACCTTCGTACTCTTGCAGGTACTGTACCGTATGCAGCAATGGAGACAGGGCAAGACATACTACGCGAGGTCAAGCGGGGCTACCGACTCGAGCAGCCACCCGAATGTGATGACAAAATGTAAGTGAGTAGCAGACGCCTTGCAAGAAGGGGAAGGGGGGTATAAGCCCATGGCCGAGAAACAGAATACTCTGTATCTCTCAACTGGAAATCATACCCGCACCAGCAGAGGCAGGGCCGTAGCAGGCCTCGAAATATTGGGGGGAGGGGGGGGACAATAAAGAAACATTTCCACACAGTTTGAAAATAGTTTTGAAAACATGCCCCCAGTGTCCCACCCCCTGCTACGGCCCTAAGAGCTAAGAGGCAATATACGCTGAGCCACTTGTGATTCCACAACATTTGGTCTTTTTGTCGTAGCTACGCCCTGATGCTGGACACGTGGGATCCAAACCCCCTGAACAGGCCATCATTTGAGGTGATCGTCAACAGAGTCGAGGTCCTGCTGACGGCCGTGTCGGTAAGTAGGTAGCGGAACGTTTCCTGTGGTTGGTAAGAATTGTGACGTCCCAGAAAACCATCCCTCCTGATCCCCGTTCTGATGTGAGCTCATCTCAGGCCTCACAGTTCATTTTTGAGCACAGGAAGCCCGGTACGCACGCCTGGGGTTTGAGATCAATGTTGGAGAACAATGTAACTTTTATTGTCTGTGCGTAATCAGGGTTACCTCGAGCTCGAAGGAGGAGGCTCCCTTAACCTCACGCCCTACGACGAGGTGAACATCACCGGCTCATCCCTGAACCTGTACACTCCCAACGGAGACGTGCCAGGCGGTAACAACAATGATAACCATAGCAACGTGGGATATCATGACCATGACAACGGAGAAGCGCGGGAAAATACCGCTGACGACCTATATGAGCCTTTTGTTGCTTGTCGAGCAATGCCAAAAGGTGAAGAGGACGGTGTATCGGGAAGCGCGCATGACAAAGAACCAGCCCTCGCTGGCAAAGATGTTTGCATCACGCTGTCCCCTCCTGCACAAGAGGAGTCACTTGACGAAGAAACTAGATCGATGGACATACGCGAGCAGTAGATAGGATTTCTTAACAAACATAGAGTTTAGTTCAGCGCATGCTATTTGGGCATCCTGTGGTTTTTGGGTTCCCTGTTAAAGTGACCGACTTGAAATCTTTTTATAGGAACTAAGCTCATACGTTACTTATTTAACAACCTCTCACAAATAGACAACGCATGGTAGGAAAAAACCCGCGTCATGTGCATTTAAAGTTTAGCATAACTACTGGGCAGTATTTTTTTAAGGATATATATATATATATATATATATATATATATATATATATATATATATATATATATATATATATATATATATATATATATATATATATATAAAATGATGGTTGAAGGCTTTCATAGAAAGTGCTCAATACTCGAAAGTAGAGCGGTGTATAGTGTTGGTTTGAGAAAAATACAAACTACATAGGTTTCCCTACAGGCCTGTTTCGTGGTTGCCCACTCATCAGGGGATTTCCTGATGAGTGGGCAACCACGAAACAGGCCTGTAGGGAAACCTATGTAGTTTGTATTTTTCTCAAACCAACACTATATATATATATATATATATATATATATATATATATATATATATATATATATATATATATATATATATATATATATATATTAACTTTTCAAAATGTGATAGTGTCAAAGTTTTAAGAAAGCATACTATTTTGATATATATAAATTCATCTGCGCTTGATTATCGTGCAAGCTTGTACTTTTTAAGAGGAACAGGTAAGACATAGTGGTAGGAATCAGGGGGATTGTGTGTAAGTGTGTTTGTGGGGGGGGGGGGGGCAGGGCTGGGCTAGGGCAGCTAGACACTGACTCACATTTTTAGCGTTGGCCACGTAAAGAGCATTTATCACAGTCTAGTCCTTAGCATTCTGGTTTCCCTTCCTGTGGAAGGTAAGAGATGTGACGTCACAAGTAAGAGCTCGTCTCAGCATCCACGCCACCTCCACTTTATCTAAGCTTTTAAGGCAAGCTTCCGCCTGTCTCCTTATGGTGGGTGGTGAGTAGACCGTTGAGGACATTTATTACGTTCCCAGCCGCGTATCAGTTACAGATTGTAAGCCATAATGAGAAGGGCCAGTTGTTCGTCACCCCTTCCCATGGTGCTTTGCGCGTACCATTTCCTTCCCGTGTTGCATAGCGTAAAGCTCAGCTATGCGAGGAACGAACCGTTTAGTATATGAGACCCTTAGGTTGAGTAGAACCTGGAGGTTACTCACCTGTGCAGTTTTCCTGCTCCACTCTGTAAGAGACTAGGGGCTAGCAAACAGTGGACACATTGTCTTAAAGACACATTTACTTAATAAATCTATATTTCCTACGTTATCACATTATTATGCACAATAAAGTACATCATTATTTGTCTGTAGGCTTGATTAGTTCCCATTCCACCGCCTTATCTAGAGCACGCATTGCGCATGCTCGGATCTTCTCCATTTCCGACGAGGTGTCACGTGACAGAACCATTAGAATCTCCAGCACCTCGCTCTCGACCAGCTGAAACGGAAAAACATGTTGATGAGGAGAAAACAGATGTTGATGGTGAGCGATGATCCTGGATCCTAAAACTTCTTGGTTCCTAGTCGGTTCCTAATCAGTTCCTAATGGTAAGAGGGGGGGGGGTATTTTTCAATAACAAAAAAACATCGAAATTATCTATTTTCTGCACAGAATTGGAGAGTACGGCTGGAATATAGACTCTACTAGACATTAGTCTAGAATCCACAAAAATTGCTGTAAAAGTTTTTATAAATCATATTAATAACGCCTTTCTATCGATACTAGCTAATTTTACTTGCGTAAATGAGTTATTTTTACCATTTCAGCATTTTTTTATGAAGTAACCCCCCCCATGACTCCGATTAGCAACTGACAAGGAACTAAGGAATTAGGAACTAGGACCACCGCGGTAAAATAGATGTTGATGACGAGAAAACGGCGGGTGGCCCTCCTGGGCTTCCCTGTCTACATCAACCTACACTTGCATCTGCCATGGCGATTTTTGCTCGCTTGCGCAGTGTAACACACCGGTTTTAAACATGTTCGAAACACAATATATCAAAATTCAATCTAGGAAAAAAAATTGGTATTTTTTAATACTATTATCACTTTTCAAAGACAGGCTTCCCGGAATTATGAGCCGATGAAAAAACGCAAAATCTTGCTGGCTTTGGCATTTATTTGTATCCAAAAGATTCTCGTCCTTGGAGTTTGAAATAAACATGTATCAATAATTGTAGTTATAACATCCACGACAAATAAAGACATGTTTATTGGTTTTGATCGGTAGAATTCGACAAAACCCACTGCAGTCACCGCTGTGCGAGCGTTTTCTATCTTATCAACTTTCATTGTCTGCCTTTTCTCTGAGTTTATTTTTATTAGTCAACAATAACCATGAAAAATTCGAATAAATATTTGATTTCTTTTCGTTTTGCATATTTTTTTAAGTATTCGCATTGAAATATTTTGGTTTGAAGGTTGTGTGTTTATTTCATGCTTGATTTGTCAAGCCTTGTTTAACCTTCAACTATGTATATGAAACAAATATAGTCACAATTGTATACTAAGTGCATTTGGTGAATACACGTCTGTTTCGTAGACCAACGCGGATTTAGGCCTGATTCAACGGCAACGAATGAACTTGGTTTGATAAAGTGTGATTTTACTACAGATTTGTAAATATGAGCACTGGTTTGGCTTTAAACAAAAAAACACCACTTGAATATATGAAAAACTTAATATAAATCCAATATCGCTTTTTTGTTGAGTATTTGGTTATAATTTAATAAAAAAACGTTGCATAAGCACGGCGAAGAATAACAGTATCTAGAATTATTCGGTACTCCAAAAACTGGAATTCGACTCTGCCAAATTTTCGTCTTTAATATGACTTCTTCAGGGCAGACTGAAGTAGTATTAAAGACGAAAATTCATTCTTCTGGTTCACGAACACGACTATTTGGGCTTTTTGTATTTATTAGAATTATTCGAACTTTGCTTACGACATAGTTTAAGCGCATGCGCATTCACGTATGAGTTATATCCCACATGATAAACTCGCCTGTGCTTAGCAAGTGTATATATATGCTAGCATTTTGTACAATGTAAGGTCCGGAAGGTTGAGGGTTATCACAATTTGATGTTCTGTACTCGTATAGAATTTACCCCCCTCATCCGATCACTTGACCTTTTTAGTTATTTTTTTTTGGGTATAATCCAGTAAGTTAAGTTTTTGTCTGCCATCATTTTGCAATATTTTCGAGTTCGTAACTGAAGTATCAAAATGTTTTTAATGTTTATTTCAGCACAAATTGATAAGATGTTTTGCTAACTTCAGCTACTTAATTTTAGTTATACGCTTTTTCCATGTTATCATTATCTATTTGTTCATCTTTTTCATATATGTACACAATTTTTATTACTTTATTTCCTTTTTTTTCTAAACACGCTCTTTGTGCAATTCAGTATTGTTGACGGGGCTAGCTTGTTATAAGAATGCAAGTTTTATTACATCCCTGGTTGAGGGTTATCCATTTGAAACTTTACCCCTCTTCCAATCACTTGACCTCTTTGATGAAATGATAAAGTGCTATAAAATTTACTCTGCAAGTAAATTGTTATAGCTCAATTGGAAAAATGTACTGTTATTTATTTTCTGCAAAAACTTTTTACCGGTTATATTCAAATCAACCCAGAGAACTGAATAAAGACTTCTTGTCATAAGATTGCAACAATATTTCATTACATGAACTGACATTTTAAAGGCATACTAGCTCTAGTATAGTCTTTTTAATATTTTTTTAAAACCACGAAATATACATTTTGCACAACCCTTTAAATTATAATATCATAATTGTTCAAAATTGAGACTATAGTTTTACAACTATTTCAATGAACGTTGTCAGTGCAAATAGCGAATCGCAAACGGTAGCGGTTTGTGGGTACAGTTACCCCTAAAAGTAAATAAGTAAGTAAACTAATCGCACGAGTTATTCCCATTTTCCTGCTTTTAGTAAAATATAAGGAGTCCCTTGGTAATTTTTGGATGGTAGCACTGCCATTTGCCAATTGCCATTTGCGCTGACAACGTATTTTGAAATAGGTGTATGTATATTACTCCAGCAACAAATGCAACAAATGGTGACGGTAATTATCCTCATCTATTAAGCGTAGCAATAAAAAACACAGGATAATTAATACATCAACGCAATATTACATCGTGTGGTGCAACAAAACAATATCAAAACTTTGCTTTCAATTATTATCGGGAATAATAAGCCAGACTTCCAGATTTTGTATTTCCACGTATCATTGCCACCTGAATTATACTATACTTGAAATTATTGTCTTAATGTAGTTTTCGTAAAATGTTAAGATTGAGAGTATTATCATGCGATGATGAATTATTAATCACAGTAATGCTATTTTTATGATTTCAAGGTGACATGCGCAGAATAAAAATTGGCTAAAAAATTTTGGGCTCCGCCATAATGATTGCCGAATTTGATAACTTATTGATGTTGCAACTTTGGAAAGTGATATATCATATAAAAAAAAAAAAAGAACACGGACATTTTTTTCCAGTGTATTTTCGACATTTCTTTTACGTCACTTCTGACTGCGCATGGCATTTACGCACCTCGTTATACCAACATGGGAAGCGTTAGGCCCTTCGCCCAGTGTATATATATTTTCACGTTCTACGTATGTAAGGTCCGGACGGTTGAGGGTTATCCAATTGAAACATTACCCCTCTTCCAATCACTTGACCTTTTTGATGAAATAATATATCATTATTCACAATTTGCAAGTAAATTTTTTATAGCTCAATTGTAAAAATATACTGTTATTTAATTTCTGCAAATAGTTTTTACCGGTTGTATTCAAACCAACCCAGAGAGCTGAATAAAGACTTCTTGTCATAAGATTGCAACTAACAATATTTCATAACATGAATTGACATTTCAAAGGCATACTAAATTTAGTATAGTTTTCTTTATTATATTTTTGAAAACTACGAAAAATACATTTTGCTAACCCTTTAAATTATAATATTATAATTGCTCAAAATTGAGACTATAAGCAAGGGATGACAGAGATAATTACACAACTGTCTTACGAAATTCATTTCAAAGTCTATTTTATGTTGCAAATTTTTTTTGAAGGGAAGGGAAGGGTTAGAAAAAAGATGCTTTGTATATGAATAGAAATGACAAATTACAAAAGAAGAAGGGAAATTATTATCTGTCAAATGTGAATTCAATTTTTTAGTTTGAATTTCAATAAAAAAGATTGTAATTAATTAAAAAAATATGACTCAGGCTATTCAGCCTTTTATGTCACTTCTTATCGCGCATGGCATTTCCATACCTTTGCAAACCCACATGGAAACCGGGAGACCGTTCAGCTAGTGTATAAATATGTCCATGTTTCCTTGTACATAAGGTCCGGACGGTTGAGGGTTATCAATATGTCTTTGAATCCCCCCTCATCCAATCACTTGACCTTTTTTGCAGGGGTAAAAGCATTGTAAAGCGGCACAAGATATTTTTTATGAGTTTATTCAAATTTGTTCTGCATTTTATTTAGCTAATTTATTGCTTGCATTAATGTTAGCAGTCTAGTCCGAGTGATTTAAATTTCAAGTAAAAAAAAAATAGGAGAAAAGCTTAGTGAGAATAATTTATATATTAAACATTTATTTTTAAAAAATTGGAGTAATATTTTTTGGAAGTGATTAAAGCGTTAGTTAAAACCTGAAATTATGTATGCCTACAGTTTTTATCGAATCAGTTTTTATCAGCAATATGGACCGAAAGTAAATTTGAATCGAGGCAACATCGATTTCAATGGAAAAGAATTATTTCTTGTGAGTTAAATTATGCGAGTTTATTGCCATATCTGTTTTTATCCCTTCTTTAACCCCCCCGTTCGTTGCGATTTGTGGTAAACAAACTCAAATGATTGGCGTGACCTGTGGTGCAATAGCAAGACACTTCCGGTTTCGAGTTTGTTACAATTCTGAGTAAACTGCCAATAGACTTGATAAATATAACAGGAAGTAAAAGCAGCAATTATAGAGGATAGGGAGAAAAAGTCACTTCCAAACACGATTTCATGTTAAATAGACAGAACAAGTTGATTCTCTTGTCAGTTTTTAAGATACACCGAATGATACCAGTAGAAACTGTAGTGTGGAAACCCTATAGCACGACACAAATAATATTCATCTATGAAATTCTACCTTTATTTATCAATGATAGCCGCGAAGAAGTTTTCACAAAGTACAAGAGAACCAAAGCTACTGTTACATTTTTATTACAACACAAAATAAAATTTAACGGACAATTGTGGAACGCTAGTTCTAGGCCTAATAATGTTATAATTAGATGTATGATCATTTATCACAAGAAAGACTCAGATTATACTATGCTGTAATATTCTGTCAATTCGGTTTCCCTGGCCATTGTTTATACCACATCATCAGCCAATTGACCGTGTTGTACTGGTTGTAGAATAGCCGGACGAATGGACGTATCTCAACTATAGAGGCCCCAAATTTTCTGTGAACATCACAGGTACTCTGTTGATCTATATCGTGCTTTAGTAAAGTACCTACCTTGTTTGTTAGCGTAGTTATCACCATAAGAACACAGAAACCCGCAACTACACTGCGCGTCCGCCATGTTGGCATCCTGTAACACCGCTGACTTGAGCCGCGGTTAAGGTAGCGTGACACAAAGGATTGGTTGCGTGACTTTTACGAAAATTTACGGAACTAAACTCCAAAAATTATTATTCTGAATCAAATCCAAAGTGTTAAAGGTCAATTCTTCAAAGTTTCTTTTAATGACTATGAAGCGTAGTTCTTGGCTTTCCTTGGCGCACTCACGCCACTGCTCGCTCTATTGGCAATTATAATAGTTAAAGATTAAAGGTTCTGAATTTTTTTGGATAAAATAATAGCGCAAAAAGCGCCTCGCCTACTCTAACTAACCTAATTCTTAACACCTCTCATACTAACATACCAGTTTGTTAAAGTATTTGTTTGACATTGATCACTTCTAAATTACTCGCATACGTTGCGTTACACAAGCGAATGCGTTACCATCGGAATGCTCAACTCTACCTGATCTGATGAATATTCAACTGAGGGAGTTATTAACTTCCGCACCAACCTGATCGACCGAGTCAGATCGAAGATTCTTTTCCCTCAGATAAACAATTCGAGTCTAGCCCTACAACAAACTACAGTATATGGCGTGAGAGATAAGGTAAACCGAACCAGAATCAACAAATAAATAAGCAGGCTTCACGATCTGTTGGAAGCTCTGACTTTCTGCGAGGTCCGCGAAGTACTGTTTACGGTTACGAATACGTTATCGATATTTTCTGCAAATACAATTAGCCTACTTCTGGAAATGCCTATGCTGGAAATGTAATCTATTTGACGTAAAAGCTTTATAGTATTAGTTGTTGGATGGTAATGGTGTTGTGCCAGCTTGCGAATTGGTAATGGGTGAAATTCATGTTCATTTGCTTGAAACTGGTGCTGAAGCAAAAGTTCTAGTTAGACAAAGGCGAGCTCGTCTAATTGTATCGAGTTTCCTGATCGCCCTTATTTAGAACGCTGACCATCTTTGTTAAGTCAAGTGTTTTTCAAGTCATGCTCCAAGACCACTGATATTAAATTGGTAGCAAACCAACATGCCATTTTCCACCCTGATATGTGCATACCAACTCTTAATTGTAGAAAACTTATGCAAAGACGTTTCTAGATACCGTGAGGCAACCGGAAGTTCAGAGCTCTTCTCTATAAAGTTTTGTTTATCTGCTTATACCGGATAAAAAATAAAGTATTTGCCCCATCACAGGAGCTTACATAAGAAACCTGCTCGAGGTGCGAAAGAGTTTTAAAAAACATTTTCTACTTCCGGTTACCGGTCGTCGTCTTAGAACGTCCTTACTTTAAAAGGTCCCCATTGATAGAAAAATTAGCAAATTTATTACACCATCTCACTTTCAAGGGAAGGGGAATCTCCTTTACTTCTTCTCTTACATGGTCCCTAAAGGTATAAGCCCAGGTGTACAGCTGGAGTATCAGGGATCCTCCTCAGGAGTGAAGGGGATTCCCTCTCTTCACCTTCCCCCATACCTTATTACACTAAATTATCGCGCCACTTTAATTTCGCGATTTTTAAAAGATTCGCGGAAATAAAGTGACCCGAAAATTAGGATGCGCGAAAATTAAGTGAGAACACAAGAAGCCTTTGGGTGTTATTGGCTGTTTTATGTAAACACCTTGTCTATTTAGTCATCTAATGTACATATAGTACAGTAAGGGGTTGAGTTGGACATGTAATTATAGATTTTTATGAATCTAAATTTAGCCCACGCATCATTTTGTTAAAAATTGTTTCAATTTTGATGATTACAGCATATTTAATTCCACTTGTTTTACTTGATTTTATTCTCCCAAAATCGCTAAAATAAAGTGATCAGATTTTTACGAAATTAGGAAAATCACAAAAATAAAGTGTCGCAAAATACCAGCATCTCAAAATTGCGAAATTTTGACGTCATGAAATTACTCAGTATCTATGCAAGGGGTGGTGAAAGGTCCCTAGAAATATTGATTTGCTTGCCAAATTTTAAGGCATCTTGAATTCTTTGATTTTAGAGATTCAACTTCTTGTTCTCGGAACTATAGAAAAGCAAGATCTCGTTTTCTCATATTTTCAAAGTAGCCTTCACACCGTCTCAGATTTTTTTGGATTAACCATTTGCCACTCCCTTAAGCAGGACCCTTGACTGTACCTGGAATTTTGGTTTTAACCCCCGCCCCAGGTAGTCCTTGTTGAATGACTAATCTTTACAAACCTTAATGTTCTTAGATCTCCACATTATGACCTGGCTAGCAGCTGTCGTCCTTTCCTGTTTGGTACTTCATGTATTTTGTGGTAGTATGTATTGATTTCCTTGTCTTGTTTAAGATGCTGGGAAAAAGGGGAGGAGGGGTACAAAAAAAAGGATTTTGGGAGGGTTAAAGAGTGTTGATCAGCCAATCTTTTGATGTTTACTGCTGAAAATGCTATGGTCTATTATCAGAACACTATTCATGGATGAATTCTGATCAATATTCCAGTCAAAATATCTAAGTTAGCAGATGGATGCTTTGTATGTCTTGGTTTTGTACAAAAGCTTAAAAGTGGTTAGCCTTCTTTAACATTGTTAGGAAACCAGATGAATTCTGGGTTGTAGCAGGGGAGAAAGGAGGCAACAACACCCCTTACCCCCCCCCCCCCCCTGTAATCTGCAATACCAAGATTGCTGGTTTGTTTATTATAATTGGAAAATTACATTTTCCTTTTCTGTTTATTTCCCAGTTTCTCCAGCACCTACTAATGTTACAGTCACTTCTACTGGGTCAAAGAGTATACTAGTCAAATGGACTAAAGTTACTGGAGCATCAAACTTACTTGGCTATGTTGTATACCACAAGGAGAATGGTTCCAATAGTGGAGAGAGTGCAACACCCACTCGTCCTGACGTCACTCAGCTGTCAATCACAGGACTCAAGCCCTACAGAATCTACCATGTCCAGGTGGCTGCCAATACCTCCCTTGGTGTTGGGTACAGAAGTGAGGCGGTTTTTGAGAGGACAGATGTGGATTGTGAGTACAGGGCATCACACAGGGAGGGTGTGTCTAGAGGTGTTTTTGAACACTCCATTTTCCACATAATAGGTATTACTGTACACCCTCCCCTAGCAAATTGTTACATGCCTAGTATAGATATCTAGGGACGGTCTAAGATGCCGTCCACACTAGTATGGATTTGTTTGAATCCATATACTTTTTGATATGTTTAGGCCTTTCCTCCACACTAACACCAGGGTTGGATCCATAGCAAATCCGAAAACTTTTGAAAATGCTGTCGAAAGTTAATCAAAATGAATCTGTATACTTTGGTCCGTAGTGTGGATTGTCTAATCTGCATCAAAGTGAAAACGATGGCATAATATCTCAGGCTCGTCTGCTGCTATGAGCATGCACACATAAAAAAACAATTACATCATGCTGTATCTTCCAGTGTTTCCTGACGTTTGAATCCATGTTAGTGTGGACGGCTGGATCCAGGCCAAACGCTACAAAAACAATAGTGTGGATGCGAATCAAGTGATGCGTTTTCGGCGAAAGAAATCCAGATACTTTCGATTTCCGTGTTAGTGTGGACGACCCCTAATACTGATTTTCAAGTGCTGACCCGGCTGTGTTTTATAAAAAATTCCAAAGCTCCCCAAAATTTACAGTAATTATGATCCCATAAAATTTGAAGGAAAACAAGAGAAATTTGCTGCTCATCCCCCCCCCCCCCCAAAAAAGAGAACTTGACACCAGTGTTTTGTCACAGATGCAACAGGAGCTCCGAAAGTAACCATAGTAGAATCTCGTACCCCTACTTCTATATATATACAGTGGGAGCATATTCCCCCAGACACTGTCAATGGAATACTTTTGGGATATGCCATATATTACCTGAGAGCAGTGGATATTGGCGATTATATGAACAAATATGGGGAGCTGCTAGTTGGTGCTAATGAAACAAGTGGAACTGTTAGGGAACTGATTCCCTATACTGAGTACCTACTAGGTGTGGCTGCGATTAACAACAAGGGCGTTGATCTGACACAAGGCTCTGTGAAGCATATAAACAGGTTATGGACCCTCCAAGCAGGTTAGCATCATCCATCACAATATCATCATCACAATCATGAAAAGCATTATCATCACCATAAACACTGCCACCATAATCTACACATCATAATCTTCAACATCATTATCTCTGTCACCTTCAAGCTAGTTAGCATGTTCGCAATCACATTGTTATCATAATAATATCATCTGCAATTTCATTGTCACCTTACTAACACCATACTTTTCACAGCTGTTATCATCACAAGCATTTCATCATCACCGATTGTCATCATAACAACTACAATCTTGAAAATCACAATCATCACCACCCACACAAAGAAAATCCATCTTATTCACCATTTTAGTTCTGTAAAATTAGTAAGGTCCTGTCATGTGTAGTGTGTCGGGGTTTGCCTTGCCGAGACCTCACATCCCCTTGGCACGTCGTGACAGAAGCCTCTAGATAAATAAATAAATTGCATCACAATTATATTATTCATCATCGTCATCATCTTCATCAACATACTCTGTCTTCATACTACAACCTTCATCATCATCATTATCACCATCATCATCATCACCATCATCATTTTATCATTATCAAACCACTGCAACCATAATCATCACAACCATCATTGTCATTATCAATATTACCATCATCATCATTATCAATACTACCATCATCATCATTATCATTATTACCATCATCATCATTATCAATAGTACCATCATCATCATTATCAATATTATCATCATCATCATTATCAATAGTACCATCATCATCATTATCAATAGTACCATCATTATCAATATTATCATCATCATCATTATCAATATTACCATCATCATCATTATCAATTTTATCATCATCATCATTATCAATATTATCATCATCATCATTATCAATATTACCATCATCATCATAACCCTGCGTAGCTGGCGGTTTTGGTAAGTTTCAGAGCAACTTTATCCGTGTGTACGTAAAACCGTTCGTAGTTTGTTTTGATGGTTTTTTTTGTATGGCCGCGCGACAGGAGCAAAAAATGGCAAAGCTCAAGTTGTATGGTTGGTTATATTAACTACTTACTAACCGAGAGTGAGGTCATGCCGGGAAATATCAAACTGAGGCTTTGGCGTATCGACCGAGGCATTGCGAGGTCGATGCGCCAAAGCCGAGGTTTGATATTTTCCGGTATGACCGAACGGTCGAGGTTAGTAAGTTGTTTATTATATGGCTTTTTAAAATAAAAATCAAAAGAAAAACAAATCAACTTTCGCTTTCGCGCGAATATCGATTAGTTTATCGATCGATTTCAAAAAGGCGGGAAAACTAAAAACACTCGCGCGCTACCAAATTAAAAATGTAAATGAGTGAAAAGATTCAACAATAAGTAATTGGTAGTAATTGGACGACTCTTAAAAGTTACAGGTTTTATCATAGGTGAAGTTGATCCAAACAATAACAAAGAAAGCTGAGTTGTCAGTCCTCACGGCATGAATGGACTGTTTAGTTCGAAAAATCCACGGTATGTAGAGAACAAACTTCTGAAGTAAGTTAAAATGAGAAGGCCAATCGCTTTGTGCGGCGTTTTGATTTGATGGAAATATTGCATTCACAAATAACAGGTAGTACTTATCTTAAAGAGACTTTTCTGGGTCTTTACACCCCTTGTTATTTATCCATTTGTTTGTTTATCCGATATAAATAACTTAACTTTTTATTTTTTGGCTATCGGTGGCGGCTCGTGATCTTATTGTTTTACTTTGTGTCAAAAATTCTCTCTTCAATCTCTTCAGGATAATAGAATACCGACTCAAAGTGCTTGTCCTCTTACATTATCAACTTTAAGACCTGTTTGTTTCTTGTTTTTTTTTGGTGGCTTTGGTTTTTTGGTCGATTTTGTTTTAGCGAAATTCGTTCAACCGAACAAAGCAACACAAAAAAGCTCACAAAATGTCCCGCTCCGAATACGGAAAAAGACGGCCCGCTGATTAAACATTTCTGTTTCTTCTGGGTGTTAGAGTTCGCTACTCGAATGTTCGCTTTCGCTCGTTTTGCAGTTTGAAGGTGGAAAAAATATCAAAAACTAAAAGATTGTGAAAAATTTTTCGTAGGGCAATACGGAATTCCGTAATGCCCTCAGAGACGGACAATACGGGAATTTCACGACTACGAATTAGCCAATCACAGCGCGCGTACTATCGTAGCCATATAATAATAGCTTATATTGAACCTAGAGGTTCCTTGTACAATATACAATAAAATAAGCTTTGGTACTTTGGTAGATTATACGTTCTTGAGATATGATGAAGCAAAGTTGCCATTAATTATGAACAAGTAGTGCTTAAATTTTTTCCCAAATTGGGCAATTCCTGACAAATCAAGATTCTTAATATCTCAAGAACGATTTTTAATAAATAAATCTTTAATAAATTTTTAATAAATCTTTCTTTCTCAAGAAAGATTTTTAATATCTCAAGAACGGATTATTTACCAAAAAGTACCAAAGCTTATTTTGTTTCACAAGGAACCTCTAGGCAAAAAATCAAACAAATATATGCTAATAAAACCTTACAATTTGAATTTTGCGATTTTTTTGCTCCTGTCTGGCCGCGCGAGAGAGCTGGGGCAAGTGTATGTGTTTTTTCCCACAAGTCCTGGCCTTTTTTTTCGGGCGCCCCTTACATTTGCCTAGCTCTCTCGCCAACCATCAAAACAAATTAAGAACGATTTCGCGTATTCCGCGTAAAAAACTGCTCTGAAAATCAGCAAAACCGCCAGCTGTGCAGGCTACATCACCATCATCATTTTTTTTTCAAGTATCATATATCACTTCGACATCCATTACCATTACCGTCATCGTGACCAATGCTAACAGTGCTAATGCTAAAGCCTAACCTTGTTAGCCTAACCTTGTCAGCCTAACCTCGACACCCTTGTTGTCTTGTGTTTTCGTCTCTCATTGCTGTTCGATGATAGCAAGTAGTTAGTTGTGTTCTCCAGGCGTGTACACAGGGTTAGTGAGAAATCACTAAAATGATCGACGTTTAAGGAATTTGACTCATATTCCGGACGCAAATAAGCCACTAAAGCTGAATATGTTTACAACAATTGCAAAAAAAATATAACTAACTTTATTGTGCACGATTTAGATACAAGTGTATGGTTTCGCATTGGGTATTGGTTTTATGCATTTTAACGGAAACCTCAACACAAAAACTGCAAAAAACGGCAATGCAATCAAAAGTTTCGCGACAATGTTGCCAAATTAGCATCATTTTATTCATTTGAAACCTCGCGTTAGCAATATAAGTAGAATACTAAAGTTTACTCTTCCAATACTATTTAACAGGGGGTGCTCAGGGTGCGTCCGCACCCCTCCCCCTTCCTCCTTGACGGCCAAAAAAGTGGGTCATTTCTTATTAATTATTCTTCAAATCCTATGCTTTTTTACTATGATTCCTGTGACTGCGCATCCCCCTCAGCCATTCCTGGGTACGCGCCTGTTCTCTCACAACTGCCTGATGATAGTAATGAGCTGTTTATAATGAATCCTGATATAATGAAGGCCCTGTGTACGGCGAGCGTGAAGCAAGGCTTTGGGCAGGTCGGAAATTGTTTAATACCACTTTTTTATCACGCTGCCATGTTATGCTGACCCCTCAAAGCCGAGTCACACAAAGCATCCATTTCCATCGGTATATCGATCGATATATTTTCAATTAAAGATCATCAATACATTATTATAGACTAAGTTTCCTGGCAAATAAACTGTTGTATTTTCAATAATAAACAATAGCAAAGGAGTGGTTGATCAACATTCTATAAATGTTGCAAATGCAAACTCAAACCTCCAACTCAAACACTTAAAGCCTCTCTTTCGCGCCAAATTACACAGGACCCCATACTATGTAAAAAGGTCGATAACAACCTGATTCTTTTCAGCCCCGCCACCACCCAGAGGGCTGACCGTACGATTCACAAGTGAATCATCCCTGCGTGCTGATTGGCTCCTCATAACACGTGACAAGGCTAATGGGGTTATCATTGGTTACCAGTATCTCCTCTATAACCAGTCAGGCCTAATGTCCAATGACACCGAGCTAAACACAACGTCATCGCACACCTTCAACGATCTTGAGCGGTGCGAGGGTTACGAAGTTCGCGTACGTGCATGGACCGCAGGGGGTTATGGGAACTACAGTATCGTGGAGTTGCCCAACGAATGTGGTATGAAAATTTAAGAAATAATTTTTTCGAAAATACGAAGCAAATTATTAAGATTTTTGTTCAAAATATATACTATTATTATATTGAGTACCCTATTCCTCGTTTCAATATTGATAAATTTGTTAGTTTTGAACATGGAATAACTACTATCAATTTTGCTATTGGATGCTATTAGGTGAAACAAAAATCAAGAAAATTTAAAGTTATGGTTATGTAAAGATGGTGGTTTGGGTTATAGATCGGAATATGTAAAGGAAGACAACCACAGCTATCCAAGTCATGCAGGATATTGTCCTCATCTGTTTTCTTATACTATTTGTCTATACTATTTGACTAACTCATAATATTTGTTATTTTTATATCAACCACAGCTATCCCAAGCATCAAGGATATTGTCCTTATTTGTGTTTTTCATATTAACCATAGCTATCCTATGCATCCAGGATTTGTTCTTTTGTAATTTTTGTTCCAACCACAGCTATTCCAAGCATCCAGGATTTTGTTCTCATTCGTAATTTTTAATTCAACCACAGCTATCCCAGTTATCCAGTCCCCTTATCTCATACTAATCGCGACCGAGACCAAGCCCCTCGTCCTTCCACTAAACTACACGTCTATTCCTCCTGCAAGCATTATATGGACTCTGCCAGACAAATCCACTTTAGCTCTCAATTACCAACTTTTCCGAAGTGTAATAGATGAAGAGACCAAAAGGGTTAGGGATTCAGTGATACATAACAATGAGACGCTGAGCTTTAACTATGTGGTGTCCGGTGACAAGGGGACGTATACGTGTAACGTGACCAACAGATTGGGCTCGGCTATCGCTACTAGGGACCTCCTTATTGATAATGGTACGTATCTCCCTTGTAGTGATATTTTTATCATAATCATTATCATCATTATTATTTTTAATGAATGGGATGACGATGGTGATGATGATGATTAAAATATGATGCTGTTAATGATGTCGATTATGCAAAATTTAGTATTATGACGTTGAATTATAATGACTGTCATGATGTTACTGTTGTTGATGATGATGATGATGGTGATGATAATTATGGTGATGATGATGATGATGATGAGTAATGACCGGCTTTTGTTTAATCAGATGCAGTTCGTATTACATTTCTACTTAAAATAACAAGTGAAACATATAGCAGCAAGCTCAAGGAGCCAAAAAGCCCCGAGTTCAATGCTCTTGCGAGCAACATAAAGAAACAGGTAGGTTAATGATGTGTTGGTCTAGATCTTGTACTCTAATACGTTAATACCCCTTTATAGGGACTCTGTTGAGACTTTCGGATTATCCTCTTTGAGTGGAATGTATGGAACAAATATATAGACCTTTTTTTAATAGCCACTAGAAGCCACTAGCTTTATGGAAGATATAAATCCTTCAAACTCTGATCTTTCTAAAGAATCCTCTCGTTAACGAGTCTAAAATGCGCTTCTCTTTGCTCCAGATCAGTTTGTTGTATGCAGATAAACAGTCTTACTCGATACTCCAAGTCAACATAAATTCATTCAGGTAATTGATATATTTATTCCAGCTACATTTGTAAATCTACGCACTTTGCGGTTTTATAAATCACCAATGACCTGGTGAAATTTTATAGTCCGACGCGCGCTACCGTTGCCACCTAACAGTTGGTATTTTCGGATGGCAGCACTGCCATTTGCACGGACAACGACTTTGAAATAGGTGTATATATTTTTTTACGAGCAGCTTTCGTATCTTTAGTTTCGAACGTGCGCCTGTTCTTCTTACCAGTAATGGAAGTGTGATGGCAAGCTTTGATGTCCTTGCAAACCGCACCGCCAGTATCAGTCACGCGTACCTGGAGAAAGATCTAGTGGCTACCATGGTAACCCAAGCTCGTAAGGGTAGCGTAGGAGAACTCAAAGTCGATGGCGTCATCATTGAAGGTATGTTTATTTTGAGCATCGACCATTTGATATCTCACAGGAATGTTAGGCGTTTTATTTTTTCTTGCTCGATTTTTTCTCGACCAATAGGCGACTTGCAATAAGAAATCACGTTACTAATTGCGACTGCGCCCGCGTCCCGCCGGAGAGGGACGAGCAACCTCGTCCCCAGGGTCTTCTGGGTAATTTTTAATAAGGCGCCATATTGAAAATTACCCAGAAAACCCTGGGAATGAGGTATACCTTTAAATGGAAATAAACCTTTCCTATCAGGAACCTTGCCTGTTCAGTTGAATTTCGCTCTGCCGTCAGCCATAAATTGTTTGCTCGAATGGCTTGTGGAGAATTCGGATTTCTTCAGCAGTTTGAAAAAAAAATATTTTTTTACCGAAAATGGTAAGAGAAATGTCCGAGGAATAGATGCATGATATTGACATGAATGAAGTAACAGCAGAATGTAAGCAAACAGACGATAATGATTAAGTTCAATAGTATTTAAAAAAAACTTAAAATAGAACTTAACAGAGAGTTGATAGCCTCCTACGCGCCGCTCTTAGGGACCGCGCTTCCCTAGGCCCCACGAGTTGAAACCATGTCCTTAATTTTGATTATTGCGCTAATAAAAAAAAAGATTTCACAGCTTCAAATTAAATTGAATTCGTTTATTTTTATTTACAAAAATTTTCTGGAGAAAGAGCTCGCAGATGTTTTATGGTAAGTTTGAATAATATTGTAGAACATAATAATAATATGATAAAATCAAGTGTTGATTCTAAGGACATCAACGCTTTCATAACTTTTCTAATGTTTCTCTAATATTTACTGTTTCTATAATTAAGAAAATTCAATGTCTCTTCCTTTTCCTCATCTTCTATTTCTTTTTTTCGTTCTGGCTTCCGTCATTCAAGCTTACACAATTACATTTGGTGCCTTTTGATTGGTCAGTTCCATTCGGGGAGGTTGATTGGAAACCTTTTCAGTGCTGACCAATGAAAACGCTTCAAGGACTTTGAATGACAGAAGCCAGAATTCGATTAATTTGTTGAAAAGCGTCTGCTCGGCCGAGCACGATGAAGGGCCCAAACCCCTTCGCCACCTTTTCCCATAGTCCGTAGCCCAGGACAATAACATATATATACCACAGCTATCCCCATCAAACATAATGATGATAACCATATTTGGATATCCACAGGTAACCCACCAGCCGTTAAAAATCTGCAAGTGCATGATGTACAATCGACTTACGTGAAGCTAACGTGGGATCTCCCAGACTTTCCCAAGGAATATGAGATCGACAGCTTCAGTCTTGAATTCATGAAGCATGGAGACTCTGATTTCAAGAACTCTAAGACCATAGCGAGTGGCGAGGCGAAGGCAGGCATGGTGGAAGGACTCGAGCCAGGGACAGACTACTATGTACGCGTTGTGACACATCGCAAGTTGGTCAGTCAGATTGGCGAGAGCGAGGAACTGGAGATTACTACCCCAGGTGAGATTACGTGCCATGGTAACGTCATCTGACTCGGGATCATGACACCAGGCGTGGTGACGCCAAATGTAAAGGATGTGACGTCATACAATTAAACTGGAAAGAGCTAAAGACTGGCGATAACGACATCAGAAGAGTTGACGTAATACGCTAACATCAAGCCTTAATGACACATTAATAGACTCGGTTGATAATTTAATTGATGTGACATAACAAATAAATGGACTAAGGGTGAGATAACGTCATACAATATTATGAAATCTAAATTATACGACGTCACATAAGATTAGAAGAGAGAGACACCAAATGAGATGACGTCATGCAATAGTGTCTCATTTGACTGATATGACGTCACACATGAATATTCTGGAAGAAAGAGAGACTGGAGACCATCTGAGAAGAGGTCATACCGTAGGTCAAGTCTGAATAATATGGCGCCACAGAAATTAACTGGGAAAGAACGAATCCTTAACTATCGTACTTCCGGTTTTCGTTTTGTTCTCAGACCGGATGTTGAAGGTCATATTGTTAACCATCATACTTCCGGTTGGACTGGCTATCCTCATCGTATCCTTGTTCTTGGCTGTATTCCGCCCTCGGTGCTCAACTGCTGACAAGCCTCTCCAACCCTCCCCTATGCGTCAGGTATTCACAATTTTCGTTAAAATCGTAATCATTCCGACCTCTGTCACGCAATGAGTTTGGTAACTCGCGGATACAGAGAAAAGAACGATTCCTTAGAAGTCTATGGTATATGTTCCTGCTACGACATTCTCACTTTTTTTTGCAATCGTTTCTGTTCGGCAGATCTTCGGCCCACGTGACGGTCCAGCCAATAATGAAAACCTTTACGCGGCATGCTTGCGGGAGTTCCCGTGCGAATGGAACGAGATCCCGCGGGACGATGTAGATTTCGGAAAAGAGCTCGGGTCGGGCGCGTTTGGGGAGGTTTACGCTGGAACTGTCTCTAAAGACGGGAAATGCTTGCCGTGTGCTGTAAAGACACTTAAACGTACGTATTAGGGAAAGGGAAGTAGTCACTGAAAGGGTGGGAAATGCTTGCCGTGTGCTGTAAACACTCTTAAACGCACGTATTTAGGAAAATGGGAATAGTCACTTAAAGGTTAGGAAATGCAAACCGTGTACAGTAAAGTCACTCAAACGTACGTAGAAGAAAAATGGGTGTGGTCACTAAAAGGGTGGGAAATGCATTCAAAAGACATTCAAAGACACTCAAACGTACGTATGTAGACAAGGGGCGGGCGGCAAGGATATTAGACGTGTATAAGGGTTTTGCTTTAAAATGGCAGGGGATTTGGAGTTTACATTGCGTTTTAGAATAGAGTTACTACAATAGTATAGCAGACATATTTTTACAAGTAAGCTTGTGAAGTGTCAACATGAATTTCCTGTGGGTATCTATTGCTTTTAAGGATTGATTTTATTCCGGAACAATACACAATACTAGAACCACGGCGTAACATGCCAACGCCAACTAAACTACACCTTGATTAACAGGTCACGCAACAGAGAGGGAGTACCGTGACTTATTCAATGAGCTTAGCATCATGGGACAAGTCGGCTTCCACCCTAATGTGGTGAATCTGATTGGTGCTTGTACAGTAGATGGTAAGCCTTAAGCCGGATTTAGACACCACGATTTAGTCGTATGCATGTACAGTAGATGGTAAGCCTTAAGCCGGATTAAGAACGATCTAGTCGTATGCATGTACAGTAGATGGTAAGCCTTAAGCCGGATATAGACTCCACGATTTAGTCGTATGCGACCTGTCTACGACATGTCTTAGCCCTGAATTACACACTGCGACTTTCGTAAGCGAGCATCGTAGCGAAGTCGTAGGCTGATTTACACTCTACGACTTAAGTTGTAGAGGGACTGCATACAACTAAAGGTTTTGACTTTCTTCACCCCTGTGTGTAATTATTTTACATTGAACCTATCAGGATCCCTGTGTGTAATCGTTTGACATTCTTCCCCTCAGGACCCCTGTGTGTAATCATTTGTCATTCTCCCCCTCAGGACCCCTGTGGGTTATCGTCAGCTTGGCAGAGAATGGAAATTTGTTGGACTACCTGCATCTCCACAGGAAGCCCAACTATCAGTACCACTCGTACGAGAATATCCCAACTGTCTCCACTGAACAGCCCGAAGAGATCAGCTACGTGCAGAAGCTAAAGTTTGCTCACGGAATCGCACAAGGCATGAGGCACTTGGAAAAACACAAGGTGCTACTCTGATTCATTTATACTGCGGAAACGTCCCTGCAAGAAATGCTTTACATGCATGCTTTACCTTTTAATGCCCCCTGAAAATCAACAATCTGACAGATTCCCCCACTCCCCGTACTGATCTGATTTATTAATGCTGCGGAAAGATCACAGAAAGAAATTCCATGCTTTAAATTTACTTGCTCCCTGAAAATCAACAATCTGACAGATCTCTTCCACCCCCCCTCCCCCCCCCCCCCCCCGTACTGCTCTGATTCATTTATGCTGCGGAAACGTCCATGCTTTAAATTTACTTGCTCCCTGAAAATCAACAATCTGACAGATCACTAAATGGCCGAAGGTTTACTTATCCTAAAAAATTGTTAATGGGGCAGTGTCATGGTACTGGGAATGTCTGGAGTCAGTGTTTATTTTAGGCTTTTGACTGTCTACAAACAGTTGAACTTAAGCTTACAATGCCTTGTTAAAATAATATTCAATATTTCATTGAAAATTATGTTTATTGACAGTTTGTGGTCATTTCCTTTGACTTTTAGTCCCCCCACATGTACTGAAGGCTCATAAGCCAATATTTGACTGAAATTCATTGTGTCCGGGCCGGAGAGCTATAGCAAAGCTCTTACCATGACACTGCCCTTTTAAACGTTGACCCCAATCCCTTTCCCTAGTGCGTACATCGTGACCTGGCCGCCAGAAATGTCTTGCTCGGGAGAGGTCTGGAACCGATAGTGTCGGACTTTGGACTCTCACGTGACATCTACGAGAGTGGCATGTACGAGGACCTGCGAGGGGTAAGCTGATCACGTGGTATTTCTTAACTACTTAGTTAAGCACACTGGCTCTTTCTAAGAAAGTCAAACACAAACGCAGAACAAGTGAGAATCGGTCAAACACTAGAGCTGTGCAAGCGAGAATCGGCCAGACACAAACGCAACACAATTGAGAATCGGTCAAACCCAGGCGCAACACAAGTGAGAATCAGTGAAACACTAGCGCTGCACAAGCGAGAATCGGTCAAACACAAACGCAACACATACGTGAGAATCGGTCAATCCAAGACGCACCACAAGTGAGAGTCGGTCCAAGACAAGCGCACACAAGTGGGAAAAAGTGAAACGCTCGTTCAAACACAGGGAAATTAAGAAGTTATGTTTTCTTTTGTCTGGTCACCCTTTGAAATCTCGCGTCACGCTTCCGTACTAGTAAGAACCAAGCTTTACACTAAGCCTTTATTTGTTCATGCGAAGGGCAAGCGACACTATTACTTGATTTATTTATACGAAGGGCAAGCGACAGTTATCCTTGATTTGTTTATAAGAAGGGCAAGCGACACTAAGCCTTGAATTATTTATACGAAGGGCAAGCGACACTAAGCCTTGAATTATTTATACGAAGGGCAAGCGACCTGTCCGTTGGATGGCGCCGGAATCTATTGAGGACTACACGTGTACTTCAAAAAGTGACGTGTGAGTAAATACATGTGTACTTAGTTTGTAACATCCTTAGATAAGAGAGTAGGGTTAAGGGTTGGGATTGAGAGGGGGGGGGGGGCTAAAGTGTGTGCAGAGGAGGGTGGGGAGGGAGGGGGAAGGAGCCATCCAAGGACTACACATGTACTTGTGTAAAGAGTGGAGGTAGGGGGCGGGGGAGGTATAGGTGCAGAGGAGGGTGGGGAGGGAGGGGGGAGGAGCCATCCAAGGACTACACATGTACTTGTGTAAAGAGTGGAGGTAGGGGGCGGGGGGACAGGGGGAGGTATATGTGCAGAGGAGGGTGGGGAGGGAGGGGGGAGGAGCCATCCAAGGACTACACATGTACTTGTGTAAAGAGTGGAGGTAGGGGGCATGGGACGGGGGGAGGAATAAGTGCAGAGGAGGGTGGGGAGGGAGGGGGGAGGAGCCATCCAAGGACTACACATGTACTTGTGTAAAGAGTGGAGGTAGGGGGCGGGGGACGGGGGGAGGAATAGGTGCAGAGGAGGAGGGCTACAAGACGATGTGTGAATAGGCCATGTGTCCGCCATTGATCCGTCATTGATTGGTATCCGATTAATTGAAGCTTTAGTGATTTAGTTTGTGCTATAGAGGGTGTCCGTAAATCTTACTAATAAACTGTTTGTTGATCCCAGCTGGTCTTATGGTGTGTTGCTATGGGAGATTGAAACCCAAGGTATGTCCAAATTGTGTGTCCATTGCTTTCCGAAATCTGTTCTCCTTAAATACTACCTTTTTTTTTTATCCCTGATTCATTTTCATATAATCTTCGCCCATGGGAAGCGACGCGTTTCTTTTATTCATTCCTGGAAGTCTCTTCGGGTCCTCATCGGGCCAACAAATTTGTGCATCACATAGACCCCTTAAAAACTCGGGAACTGTTCGTACTACTGTCGTATTTAGCGTCACAGACTTCTTTTAGTCTTGTAACCTCGGGAAGTGTTCGTTACTACCGGAACATGTTCGTGAGACACCCCTTAACCTTCGTACTCTTGCAGGTACTGTACCGTATGCAGCAATGGAGACAGGGCAAGACATACTAAGCGAGGTCAAGCGGGGCTACCGACTCGAGCAGCCACCCGAATGTGATGACAAAATGTAAGTGAGTAGTAGACGCCTCGCAAGAAGGGGGAGGGGGGTATAAGCCCATGGCCGAGAAACAGAATACTCTGTATCTCTCAACTGGAAATCATACCCGCACCAGCAGAGGCAGGGCCGTAGCAGGCCTCGAAATATTTGGGGGAGGGGGGGGGGGCAATAAAGAAACATTTCCACACAGTTTGAAAATAGTTTTGAAAACATGATCCCAGTGTCCCACCCCCTGCTACGGCCCTAAGAGCTAAGAGGCAATATACGCTGAGCCACTTGTGATTCCACAACATTTGGTCTTTTTGTCGTAGCTACGCCCTGATGCTGGACACGTGGGATCCAAACCCCCTGAACAGGCCATCATTTGAGGTGATCGTCAACAGAGTCGAGGTCCTGCTGACGGCCGTGTCGGTAAGTAGATGGCGGAACGTTTCCTGTGGTTGGTAAGAATTGTGACGTCCCAGAAAACCATCCCTCCTGATCCCCGTTCTGATGTGAGCTCATCTCAGGCCTCACAGTTCATTTTTGAGCACAGGAAGCCCGGTACGCACGCCTGGGGTTTGAGATCAATGTTGGAGAACAATGTAACTTTTATTGTCTGTGCGTAACCAGGGTTACCTCGAGCTCGAAGGAGGAGGCTCCCTCAACCTCACGCCCTACGACGAGGTGAACATCACCGGCTCATCCCTGAACCTGTACACACCCAACGGAGACGTGCCAGGCGGTAACAAAAATGATAGCCATACCAACGTGGGATATCATGACCGTGACAACGAAGAAGCGCGGGAAAATACCGCTGACGACCGATATGAGCCTTTTGTTGCTTGTCACGCAATGCCAAAAGGTGAAGAGGACGGTGTATCGGGAAGCGCGCATGACAAAGAACCAGCCCCCGCTGGCAAAGATGTTTGCATCACGCTGTCCCCTCCTGCACAAGAGGAGTCACTTGACGAAGAAACGACATTCTAGATCGATGGACATACGCGAGCAGTAGATAGGATTTCTTAACAAACATAGAGTTTAGTTCAGCGCATGCTATTTGGGCATCCTGTGGTTTTTGGGTTCCCTGTTAAAGTGACCGAACTTTAAGTTCCTACTAACTCGTTTGAGTTAGTAGGAACTAAGCTCATACGTTACTTTTTTAACAACCTCTCACAAATATGCAACGCATGGTAGGAAAAAACCCGCGTCATGTGCATTTAAAGTTTAGCATAACTACTGGGCAGTATTTTTTTTAAGGATATATATATATATATATATATATATATATATATATATATATATATATATATATATATATATATATATATATATATATATATATATATATATATTATATATATATATATATATATATATACTTTTCAAAATGTGATAGTGTCAAAGTTTTAAGAAAGCATACTATTTTGATATATATAAATTCATCTGCGCTTGATTATCGTGCAAGCTTGTACTTTTTAAGAGGAACAGGTAAGACATAGTGGTAGGAATCAGGGGGGTGTGTGTAAGTGTGTTTGTGGGGGGGGCAGGGCTGGGCTAGGGCAGCTAGACACTGACTCACATTTTTAGCGTTGGCCACGTAAAGAGCATTTATCACAGTCTAGTCCTTAGCATTCTGGTTTCCCTTCCTGTGGAAGGTAAGAGATGTGACGTCACAAGTAAGAGCTCGTCTCAGCATCCACGCCACCTCCACTTTATCTAAGCTTTCAAGGCAAGCTTCCGCCTGTCTCCTTATGGCGGGTGGTGAGTAGACCGTTGAGGACATTTATTACGTTCCCAGCCGCGTATCAGTTACAGATTGTAAGCCATAATGAGAAGGGCCAGTTGTTCGTCACCCCTTCCCATGGTGCTTTGCGCGTACCATTTCCTTCCCGTGTTGCATAGCGTAAAGATCAGCTATGCGAGGAACGAACCGTTTAGTATATGAGACCCTTAGGTTGAGTAGAACCTGGAGGTTACTCACCTGCGCAGTTTTCCTGCTCCACTCTGTAAGAGACTAGGGGCTAGCAAACAGTGGACACATTGTCTTAAAGACACATTTACTTAATAAATCTATATTTCCTACGTTATCACATTATTATGCACAATAAAGTACATCATTATTTGTCTGTAGGCTTGATTAGTTCCCATTCCACCGCCTTATCTAGAGCACGCATTGCGCATGCTCGGATCTTCTCCATTTCCGACGAGGTGTCACGTGACAGAACCATTAGAATCTCCAGCACCTCGCTCTCGACCAGCTGAAACGGAAAAACATGTTGATGAGGAGAAAACAGATGTTGGTCAGGAGAAAACAGATGTTGATGAGGAGAAAACAGATGTTGATGGTGAGCGATGATCCTGGTTCCTAAAACTTCTTGGTTCCTAGTCGGTTCCTAATCAGTTCCTAATGGTAAGAGGGGGGGGGGGGGTATTTTTTAATAACAAAAAAACATCGAAATTATCTATTTTCTGCACAGAATTGGAGAGTACGGCTGGAATATAGACTCTACTAGACATTAGTCTAGAATCCACAAAAATTGCTGTAAAAGTTTTTATAAATCATATTAATAACGCCTTTCTATCGATACTAGCTGATTTTACTTGCGTAAATGAGTTATTTTTACCATTTTAGCATTTTTTTATGAAGTAACCCCCCCCCCCCCCCCCCCCCATGACTCCGATTAGGAACTGAGGAATTAGGAACTAGGACCACCGCGGTAAAATAGATGTTGATGACGAGAAAAAGGCGGGTGGCCCTCCTGGGCTTCCCTGTCTACATCAACCTACACTTGCATCTGCCATGGCGATTTTTGCTCGCTTGCGCAGTGTAACACACAGGTTTTAAACATGTTCGAAACAATATATCAAAATTCAATCTAGGAAAAAAATTGGTATTTTTTAATACTATTATCACTTTTCAAAGACAGGCTTCCCGGAATTATGAGCCGATGAAAAAACGCAAAATCTTGCTGGCTTTGGCATTTATTGGTATCCAAAAGATTCTACGATTCTCGTCCTTGGAGCTTGAAATAAACATGTATCAATAATTGTAGTTATAACATCCACGACAAATAAAGACTTGTTTATTGGTTTTGATCGATAGAATTCGACAAAACCCACTGCAGTCACCGCTGTGCGAGCGCTTTCTATCTTATCAACTTACATTGTCTGCCTTTTCTCTGAGTTTATTTTTATTAGTCAACAATAACCATGAAAAATTCGAATAAATATTTGATTTCTTTTCGTTTTGCATATTTTTTTTAAGTATTCGCATTGAAATATTTTGGTTTGAAGGTTGTGTGTTTATTTCATGCTTGATTTGTCAAGCCTTGCTTAACCTTCAACTATGTATATGAAACAAATATAGTCACAATTGTATACTAAGTGTATTCGGTGAATACACGTCTGTTTCGTAGACCAACGCTGATTTAGGTCTGATCCAACGGCAACGAATGAACTTGGTTTGATAAAGTGTGATTTTACTACAGATTGGTAAATATGAGCACTGGTTTGGCTTTAAACAAAAAACCACCACTTGAATATATGAAAAACTTAATATAAATCCAATATCGCTTTTTTGTATAGTATTTGGTTATAATTTAATCAAAAAACGTTGCATAAGCACGGCGAAGAATAACAGTATCTAGAATTATTCGATACTCCAAAAACTGGAATTCGACTCTGCCAAATTTTCGACTTTAATATGACTTCTTCAGGGCAGACTGAAGTAGTATTAAAGACGAAAATTCATTCTTCTGGTTCACAAACACGACTATTTGGGCTTTTTGTATTTATTAGAATTATTCGAGGTTTGCTTACGACATAGTTTAGGCGCATGCGCATTCGTGTACGAGTTATTTCCCACATGATAAACTCGCCTGTGCTTAGCAAGTGTATATATATGCTAGCATTTTATACGGTGTCAGGTCCGGGAGGTTGAGGGATATCACAATTTGATGTTCTGTACTCGTATAGAATTTACCCCGCTTATCCGATCACTTGACCTATTTAGTTTTTTTTTTTTAGAATAATCCAGTAAGTTAAGTTTTCGTATGCCATCATTTTGCAATATTTTTGAGTTCGTAACTATCTATTTGTTCATCTTTTTCATATATGTACACAATTTTTATTACTTTATTTCTTTTTTTTCTAAACACGCTCTTTGTGCAATTCAGTATTGTTGACGGGGCTAGCTTGTTATAAGAATGCAAGTTTTATTACATCCCTGGTTGAGGGTTATCCATTTGAAACTTTACCCCTCTTCCAATCACTTGACCTCTTTGATGAAATGATAAAGTGCTATAAAATTTACTCTGCAAGTAAATTGTTATAGCTCAATTGGAAAAATGTACTGTTATTTATTTTCTGCAAAAACTTTTTACCGGTTATATTCAAATCAACCCAGAGAACTGAATAAAGACTTCTTGTCATAAGATTGCAACAATATTTCATTACATGAACTGACATTTTAAAGGCATACTAGCTCTAGTATAGTCTTTTTAATATTTTTTTAAAACCACGAAATATACATTTTGCACAACCCTTTAAATTATAATATCATAATTGTTCAAAATTGAGACTATAGTTTTACAACTATTTCAATGAACGTTGTCAGTGCAAATAGCGAATCGCAAACGGTAGCGGTTTGTGGGTACAGTTACCCCTAAAAGTAAATAAGTAAGTAAACTAATCGCACGAGTTATTCCCATTTTCCTGCTTTTAGTAAAATATAAGGAGTCCCTTGGTAATTTTTGGATGGTAGCACTGCCATTTGCCAATTGCCATTTGCGCTGACAACGTATTTTGAAATACGTGTATGTATATTACTCCAGCAACAAATGCAACAAATGGTGACGGTAATTATCCTCATCTATTAAGCGTAGCAATAAAAAACACAGGATAATTAATACATCAACGCAATATTACATCGTGTGGTGCAACAAAACAATATCAAAACTTTGCTTTCAATTATCATCGGGAATAATAAGCCAGACTTCCAGATTTTGTATTTCCACGTATCATTGCCACCTGAATTATACTATACTTGAAATTATTGTCTTAATGTAGTTTTCGTAAAATGTTAAGATTGAGAGTATTATAATGCGATGATGAATTATTAATCACAGTAATGCTATTTTTATGATTTCAAGGTGACATGCGCAGAATAAAAATTGGCTAAAAAATTTTGGGCTCCGCCATAATGATTGCCGAATTTGATAACTTATTGATGTTGCAACTTTGGAAAGTGATATATCATATATAAAAAAAACTGTCGAACACGAACATTTTTTTCCAGTGTATTTTCGACATTTCTTTTACGTCACTTCTGACTGCGCATGGCATTTACGCACCTCGTTATACCCACATGGGAAGCGTTAGGCCCTTCGCCTAGTGTATATATATATTTTCACGTTCTACGTATGTAAGGTCCGGACGGTTGAGGGTTATCCAATTGAAACATTACCCCTCTTCCAATCACTTGACCTTCTTTGATGAAATAATATATCATTATTCACAATTTGCACGTAAATTTTTTATAGCTCAATTGTAAAAATATACTGTTATTTAATTTCTGCAAATAGTTTTTACCGGTTGTATTCAAACCAACCCAGAGAGCTGAATAAAGACTTCTTGTCATAAGATTGCAACTAACAATATTTCATAACATGAATTGACATTTCAAAGGCATACTAAATTTAGTATAGTTTTCTTTATTATATTTTTGAAAACTATGAAAAATACATTTTGCTAACCCTTTCAATTATAATATTATAATTGCTCAAAATTGAGACTATAAGCAAGGGATGACAGAGATAATTACACAACTGTCTTACGAAATTCATTTCAAAGTCTATTTTATGTTGCAAATTTTTTTTGAAGGGAAGGGAAGGGTTAGAAAAAAGATGCTTTGTATATGAATAGAAATGACAAATTACAAAAGAAGAAGGGAAATTATTATCTGTCAAATGTGAATTCAATTTTTTAGTTTGAATTTCAATAAAAAAGATTGTAATTAATTAAGAAAATATGACTCAGGCTATTCAGCCTTTTATGTCACTTCTTATCGCGCATGGCATTTCCACACCTTTGCAAACCCACATGGAAACCGGGAGACCGTTCAGCTAGTGTATAAATATGTCCATGTTTCCTTGTAAATAAGGTCCGGATGGTTGAGGGTTATCAATATGTCTTTGAATCCCCCCTCATCCAATCACTTGACCTTTTTTGCAGGGGTAAAAGCATTGTAAAGCGGCACAAGACATTTTTTATGAGTTTATTCAAATTTGTTCTGCATTTTATTTAGCTAATTTATTGCTTGCATTAATGTTAGCAGTCTAGTCCAAGTGATTTAAATTTCAAGTAAAAAAAAAAATAGGAGAAAAGCTTAGTGAGAATAATTTATATTTTAAACATTTATTTTTAAAAAATTGGAGTAATATTTTTTGGAAGTGATTAAAGCGTTAGTTAAAACCTGAAATTATGTATGCCTACAGTTTTTATCGAATCAGTTTTTATCAGCAATATGGACCGAAAGTAAATTTGAATCGAGGCAACATCGATTTCAATGGAAAAGAATTATTTCTTGTGAGTTAAATTATGCGAGTTTATTGCCATATCTGTTTTTATCCCTTCTTTAACCCCCCCGTTCGTTGCGATTTGTGGTAAACAAACTCAAATGATTGGCGTGACCTGTGGTGCAATAGCAAGACACTTCCGGTTTCGAGTTTGTTACAATTCTGAGTAAACTGCCAATAGACTTGATAAATATAACAAGAAGTAAAAGCAGCAATTATAGAGGATAGGGAGAAAAAGTCACTTCCAAACACGATTTCATGTTAAATAGACAGAACAAGTTGATTCTCTTGTCAGTTTTTAAGATACACCGAATGATACCACTAGAAACTGTAGTGTGGAAACCCACGACACAAATAATATTTATCTATGAAATTCTACATTTATTTATCAATGATAGCCGCGAAGAAGTTTTCACAAAGTACAAGAGAACCAAAGCTACTGTTATATTTTTATTACAACACAAAATAAAATTTAACGGACAATTGTGGAACGCTAGTTCTAGGCCTAATAATGTTATAATTAGATGTATGATCATTTATCACAAGAAAGACTCAGATTATACTATGCTGTAATATTCTGTCAATTCGGTTTCCCTGGCCGTTGTTTACCCCACATCATCAGCCAATTGACCGTGTTGTACTGGTTGTAGAATAGCCGGACGAATGGACGTATCTCAACTATAGAGGCCCCAAATTTTCTGTGAACATCACAGGTACTCTGTTGATCTATATCGTGCTTTAGTAAAGTACCTACCTTGTTTGTTAGCGTAGTTATCACCATAAGAACACAGAAACCCGCAACTACACTGCGCGTCCGCCATGTTGGCATCCTGTAACACCGCTGACTTGAGCCGCGGTTAAGGTAGCGTGGCACAAAGTATTGGCTGCGTGACTTACGAAAATTTACGGAACTAAACTCCAAAAATTATTATTCTGAATCAAATCCAAAGTGTTCAAGGTCAATTCTTCAAAGTTTTTTTTAATGACTATGAAGCGTAGTTCTTGGCTCTCCTTGGCGCACTCACGCCACTGCTCGCTCTATTGGCAATTATAATAGTTAAAGATTAAAGGTTCTGAGTTTTTTTGGATAAAATAATAGCGCAAAAAGCGCCTCGCCTACTCTAACTAACCTAATTCTTAACACCTCTCATACTAACATACCAGTTTGTTAAAGTATTTGTTTGACATTGATCACTTCTAAATTACTCGCATACGTTGCGTTACACAAGCGAATGCGTTACCATCGGAATGCTCAACTCCACCTGATCTGATGAATATTCAACTGAGGGAGTTATTAACTTCCGCACCAACCTGATCGACCGCGTCAGATCGAAGATTCTTTTCCCTCAGATAAACAATTCGAGTCTAGCCCTACAACAAACTACAGTATATGGCGTGAGAGATAAGGTAAATCGAACCAGAATCAACAAATAAATAAGCAGGCTTCACGATCTGTTGGAAGCTCTGACTTTCTGCGAGGTCCGCGAAGTACTGTTTACGGTTACGAATACGTTATCGATATTTTCTGCAAATACAATTAGCCTACTTCTGGAAATGCCTATGCTGGAAATGTAATCTATTTGACGTAAAAGCTTTATAGTATTAGTTGTTGGATGGTAATGGTGTTGTGCCAGCTTGCGAATTGGTAATGGGTGAAATTCATGTTCATTTGCTTGAAACTGGTGCTGAAGCAAAAGTTCTAGTTAGACAAAGGCGAGCTCGTCTAATTGTATCGAGTTTCCTGATCGCCCTTATTTAGAACGCTGACCATCTTTGTTAAGTCAAGTGTTTTTCAAGTCATGCTCCAAGACCACTGATATTAAATTGGTAGCAAACCAACATGCCATTTTCCACCCTGATATGTGCATACCAACTCTTAATTGTAGAAAACTTATGCAAAGACGTTTCTAGATACCGTGAGGCAACCGGAAGTTCAGAGCTCTTCTCTATAAAGTTTTGTTTATCTGCTTATACCGGATAAAAAATAAAGTATTTGCCCCATCACAGGAGCTTTATACATAAGAAACCTGCTCGAGGTGCGAAAGAGTTTTAAAAAACATTTTCTACTTCCGGTTACCGGTCGTCGTCTTAGAACGTCCTTACTTTAAAAGGTCCCCATTGATAGAAAAATTAGCAAATTTATTACACCATCTCACTTTCAAGGGAAGGGGAATCTCCTTTACTTCTTCTCTTACATGGTCCCTAAAGGTATAAGCCCAGGTGTACAGCTGGAGTATCAGGGATCCTCCACAGGAGTGAAGGGGATTCCCTCTCTTCACCTTCCCCCATACCTTATTACACTAAATTATCGCGCCACTTTAATTTCGCGATTTTTAAAAGATTCGAAAATAAAGTGACCCGAAAATTAGGATGCGCGAAAATTAAGTGAGAACACAAGAAGCCTTTGGGTGTTATTGGCTGTTTTATGTAAACACCTTGTCTATTTAGTCATCTAATGTACATATAGTACAGTAAGGGGTTGAGTTGGACATGTAATTATAGATTTTTATGAATCTAAATTTAGCCCACGCATCATTTTGTTACAAATTGTTTCAGTTTTGATGATTACAGCATATTTAATTCCACTTGTTTTACTTGATTTTATTATCCCAAAATCGCTAAAATAAAGTGATCAGATTTTTACGAAATTAGGAAAATCACAAAAATAAAGTGTGGCAAAATACCAGCATCTCAAAATTACGAAATTTTGACGTCACGGAATTACTCAGTATCTATGCAAGGGGTGGTGAAAGGTCCCTAGAAATATTGATTTGCTTGCCAAATTTTAAGGCATCTTGAATTCTTTGATTTTAGAGATTCAACTTCTTGTTCTCGGAACTATAGAAAAGCAAGATCTCGTTTTCTCATATTTTCAAAGTAGCCTTCACGGCGTCTCAGATTTTTTCGGATTGACCATTTGCCACTCCCTTAAGCAGGACCCTTGACTGTACCTGGAATTTTGGTTTTAACCCCCGCCCCAGGTGGTCCTTGTTGAATGACTAATCTGTACAAACCTTAATGTTCTTAGATCTCCACATTATGACCTGGCTAGCAGCTGTCGTCCTTTCCTGTTTGGTTCTTCATGTATTTTGTGGTAGTATGTATTGATTTCCTTGTCTTGTTTAAGATGCTTGGGAAAAGGGAAGGAGGGGTACAAAAAAAAGGATTTTGGGAGGGTTGAAGAGTGTTGATCAGCCAATCTTTTGTTAATGTTTACTGCTGAAAATACTATGGTCTATTATAAGAACACTATTCATGGATGAATTCAGATCAGTATTCTAGTCAAAATATCTTAGTTAGCAGATGAATGCTTTGTATGTCTTGGTTTTGTACAAAAGCTTAAAAGTGGTTAGCCTTCTTAAACATTGTTAGGAAACCAGATGAATTCTGGGTTGTAGCAGGGGAGAAAGGACGCAACAACACCCCTCACTCCCCCCCCCCCCCCCCTTGTAATCTGCAATACCAAGATTGCTGGTTTGTTTATTATAATTGGAAAATTACATTTTCCTTTTCTGTTTATTTCCCAGTTTCTCCAGCACCTACTAATGTTACAGTCACTTCTACTGGGTCAAAGAGTATACTAGTCAAATGGACTAAAGTTACTGGAGCATCAAACTTACTTGGCTACGTTGTATACCACAAGGAGAATGTTTCCAATAGTGGAGAGAGTGCAACACCCACTCGTCCTGACGTCACTCAGCTGTCAATCACAGGACTCAAGCCCTACAGAATCTACCATGTCCAGGTGGCTGCCAATACCTCCCTTGGTGTTGGGTACAGAAGTGAGGCGGTTTTTGAGAGGACAGATGTGGATTGTGAGTACAGGGCATCACACAGGGAGGGTGTGTCTAGAGGTGTTTTTGAACACTCCATTTTCCACATAATAGGTATGACTGTACACCCTCCCCTAGCAAATTGCTACATGCCTAGTATAGATATCTAGGGACGGTCTAAGGATGCCGTCCACACTAGCATGGATTTGTTCGAATCCGTATACTTTTTGATATGTTTAGGCCTTTCCTCCACACTAACACCAGGGCTGGATCCATAGCAAATCCGAAAACTTTTGAAAACGCTGTCGAAAGTTAATAAAAATGTATCTGTATACTTTGGTCCATAGTGTGGATTGTCTAATCTGCATCAAAGTGAAAACGATGGCATAATATCTCAGGCTCGTCTGCTGCTATGAGCATGCACACATAAAAAAACAATTACATCATGCTGTATCTTCCAGTGTTTCCTGACGTTTGAATCCATGTTAGTGTGGACGGCTGGATCCAGGCCAAACGCTACGAAAACAATAGTGTGGATGCAAATCAAGTGATTCGTTTTCAGCGAAAGGAATCCAGATACTTTCAATTTCCGTGTTAGTGTGGACGACCCCTAATACTGATTTTCAAGTGCTGACCCGGCTGTGTTTTGAAAAATTCCAAAGCTCTCCAAAATTTACAGTAATTATGATCCCATAAAATTTGAAGGAAAACAAGAGAAATTTGCTGCTAACCCCCCCCCCCCCCCTCCAAAAAAAAAGAGAACTTGACACCAGTGTTTTGTCACAGATGCAACAGGAGCTCCGAAAGTAACCATAGTAGAATCTCGTACCCCTACTTCTATATATATACAGTGGGAGCATATTCCCCCAGACACTGTCAATGGAATACTTTTGGGATATGCCATATATTACCTGAGAGCAGTGGATATTGGCGATTATATGAACAAATATGGGGAGCTGCTAGTTGGTGCTAATGAAACAAGTGGAACTGTTAGGGAACTGATTCCCTATACTGAGTACCTACTAGGTGTGGCTGCAATTAACAACAAGGGTGTTGATCTGACACAAGGCTCTGTGAAGCATATAAACAGGTTATGGACCCTCCAAGCAGGTTAGCATCATCCATCACAATATCATCATCACAATCATCAACAGCATTATCATCACCATAAACACTGCCACCATAATCTACATATCACAATCTTCAACATCATTATCTCTGTCACCTTCAAGCTAGTTAGCATGTTCGCAATCACATTCTTATCATAATAATATCATCTGCAATTTCATTGTCACCTTACTAACACCATACTTTTCACAGCTGTTATCATCACAAGCATTTCATCATCACCGATTGTCATCATAACAACTACAATCTTGAAAATCACAATCATCACCACCCACACAAAGAAAATCCATCTTATTCACCATTTTAGTTCTGTAAAATTAGTAAGGTCCTGTCATGTGTAGTGTGTCGGGGTTTGCCTTGCCGAGACCTCACATCCCCCTGGCACGTCGTGACAGAAGCCTCTAGATAAATAAATAAATTGCATCACAATTATATTATTCACCATCGTAATCATCTTCATCAACATACTCTGTCTTCATACTACAACCTTCATCATCATCATTATCACCATCATCATCATCACCATCATCATTTTATCATTATCAAACCACTGCAACCATAATCATCACAACCATCATTGTCATTATCAATATTACCATCATCATCATTATCAATATTACCATCATCATCGTTATCATTATTACCATCATCATCATTATCAATATTATCATCATCATCATTATCAATATTACCATCATCATCATTATCAATATTACCATCATCATCATAACCCCGCGTAGCTGGCGGTTTTGGTAAGTTTCAGAGCTGTTTTATCCGTGTGTACGTAAAACCGTTCGTAGTTTGTTTTGATGTTTTTTTTTGTATGGCCGCGCGACAGGAGCAAAAAATGGCAAAGCTCAAGTTGTATGGTTGGTTATATTAACTACTTGCTAACCGAGAGTGAGGTCATGCCGGGAAATATCAAACTGAGGCTTTGGCGTATCGACCGAGGCATTGCGAGGTCGATGCGCCAAAGCCGAGGTTTGATATTTTCCGGTATGACCGAACGGTCGAGGTTAGTAAGTTGTTTATTATATGGCTTTTTAAAATAAAAATGACAAGAAAAACAAATCAACTTTCGCTTTCGCGCGAATATCGTTTTGTTTATCGATCGATTTCAAAAAGGCGGGAAAACTAAAAACACTCGCGCGCTACCAAATTAAAAATGTAAATGAGTGAAAAGATTCAACAACAAGTAATTGGTAGTAATTGGACGACTCTTAGAAGTTACAGGTTTTATCATAGGTGAAGTTGATCCAAACAATAACAAAGAAAGCTGAGTTGTCAGTCCTCACTGCATGAATGGACTGTTTAGTTCGAAAAATCCACGGTATGTAGAGAACAAACTTCTGAAGTAAGTTAAAATGAGAAGGCCAATCGCTTTGTGCGGCGTTTTGATTTGATGGAAATATTGCATTCACAAATAACAGGTAGTACTTATCTTAAAGAGACTTTTCTGGGTCTTTACACCCCTTGTTATTTATCCATTTGTTTGTTTATCCGATATAAATAACTTAAGCTTTTTATTTTTTGGCTATCGGTGGCGGCTCGTGATCTTATTGTTTTACTTTGTGTCAAAAATTCTCTCTTCAATCTCTTCAGGATAATAGAATACCGACTCAAAGTGCTCGTCATCTCACATTATCAACTTTAAGACCTGTTTGTTTCTTGTTTTTGTTTTTTTTTTTTGGTGGCTTTGGTTTTTTGGTCGATTTTGTTTTAGCGAAATTCGTGCAACCGAACAAAGCAACACAAAAAAGCTCACAAAATGTCCCGCTCCGAATACGGAAAAAGACGGCCCGCTGATTAAACATTTCTGTTTCTTCTGGGTGTTAGAGTTCGCTACTCGAATGTTCGCTTTCGCTCGTTTTGCAGTTTGAAGGTGGAAAAAATATCAAAAACCAAAAAATTGTGAAAAATTTTTCGTAGGGCAATACGGAATTCCGTAATGCCCTCAGAGACGGACAATACGGGAATGTCACGACTACGAATTAGCCAATCACAGCGCGCGTACTATCGTAGCCATATAATAATAGCTTATATTGAACCTAGAGGTTCCTTGTACAATATACAATAAAATAAGCTTTGGTACTTTGGTAGATTATACGTTCTTGAGATATGATGAAGCAAAGTTGCCATTAATTATGAACAAGTAGTGCTTAAATTTTTGCCCAAATTGGGCAATTCCTGACAAATCAAGATTCTTAATATCTCAAGAACAATTTTTAATAAATAAATCTTTAATAAATTTTTAATAAATCTTTCTTTCTCAAGAAAGATTTTTAATATCTCAAGAACGGATTATTTACCAAAAAGTACCAAAGCTTATTTTGTTTCACAAGGAACCTCTAGGCAAAAAATCAAACAAATATATGCTAATAAAACCTTACAATTTGAATTTTGCGATTTTTTTGCTCCTGTCTGGCCGCGCGAGAGAGCTGGGGCAAGTGTATGTGTTTTTTTCCCACAAGTCCTGGCCTTTTTTTTCGGGCGCCCCTTACATTTGCCTAGCTCTCTCGCCAACCATCAAAACAAATTAAGAACGATTTCGCGTATTCCGCGTAAAAAACTGCTCTGAAAATCAGCAAAACCGCCAGCTGTGCAGGCTACATCACCATCATCATTTTTTTTCAAGTATCATATATCACTTCGACATCCATTACCATTACCGTCATCGTGACCAATGCTAACAGTGCTAATGCTAAAGCCTAACCTTGTCAGCCTAACCTCGACACCCTTGTTGTCTTGTGTTTTCGTCTCTCATTGCTGTTCGATGATAGCAAGTAGTTAGTTGTGTTCTCCAGGCGTGTACACAGGGTTAGTGAGAAATCACTAAAATGATCGACGTTTAAGGAATTTGACTCATATTCCGGACGCAAATAAGCCACTAAAGCTGAATATGTTTACAACAATTGCAAAAAAGAAATATAACTAACTTTATTGTGCACGATTTAGATACAAGTGTATGGTTTCGCATTGGGTATTGGTTTTATGCATTTTAACGGAAACCTCAACACAAAAACTGCAAAAAACGGCAATGCAATCAAAAGTTTCGCGACAATGTTGCCATAATTAGCATCTTTTTATTCATTTGAAACCTCGCGTTCGCAATATAAGTAGAATACTAAAGTTTACTCTTGCAATACTATTTAACAGGGGGTGCTCAGGGTGCGTCCGGAAATTGGTTAATACCACTTTTTTATCACGCTGCCATGTTATGCTGACCCCTCAATGCCGAGTCACACAAAGCATCCATTTCCATCGGCTAACTCAAGCGAGTTACCGATATATTTTCAATTAAAGATCATCAATACATTATTATAGACTAAGTTTCCTGGCAAATAAACTGTTGTATTTTCAATAATAAACAATAGCAACAAACAATAGGAGTGGTTGATCAACATTCTATAAATGTTGCAAATGCAAACTCAAACCTCCAACTCAAACACTTAAAGCCTCTCTTTCGCGCCAAATTACACAGGACCCCATACTATGTAAAAAGGTCGATAACAACCTGATTCTTTTCAGCCCCGCCACCACCCAGAGGGCTGACCGTACGATTCACAAGTGAATCATCCCTGCGTGCTGATTGGCTCCTCATAACACGTGACAAGGCTAATGGGGTTATCATTGGTTACCAGTATCTTCTCTATAACCAGTCAGGCCTAATGTCCAATGACACCGAGCTAAACACAACGTCATCGCACACCTTCAACGATCTTGAGCGGTGCGAGGGTTACGAAGTTCGCGTACGTGCATGGACCGCAGGGGGTTATGGGAACTACAGTATCGTGGAGTTGCCCAACGAATGTGGTATGAAAATTTAAGAAATAATTTTTTCGAAAATACGAAGCAAATTATTAAGATTTTTGTTCAAAATATATACTATTATTATATTGAGTACCCTATTCCTCGTTTCAATATTGATAAATTTGTTAGTTTTGAACATGGAATAACTACTATCAGTTTTGCTATTGGATGCTATTAGGTGAAACAAAAATCGAGAAAATTTAAAGTTATGGTTATGTAAAGATGGTGGTTTGGGTTATAGATCGGAATATGTAAAGGAAGACAACCACAGCTATCCAAGTCATGCAGGGTATTGTCCTCATCTGTTTTCTTATACTATTTGTCTATACTATTTGACTAACTCATAATATTTGTTATTTTTATATCAACCACAGCTATCCCAAGCATCAAGGATATTGTCCTTATTTGTGTTTTTCATATTAACCATAGCTATCCTATGCATCCAGGATTTGTTCTTTTGTAATTTTTGTTCCAACCACAGCTATTCCAAGCATCCAGGATTTTGTTCTCATTCGTAATTTTTAATTCAACCACAGCTATCCCAGTTATCCAGTCCCCTTATCTCATACTAATCGCGACCGAGACCAAGCCCCTCGTCCTTCCACTAAACTACACGTCTATTCCTCCTGCAAGCACTATATGGACTCTGCCAGACAAATCCACTTTAGCTCTCAATTACCAACTTTTCCGAAGTGTAATAGATGAAGAGACCAAAAGGGTTAGGGATTCAGTGATACATAACAATGAGACGCTGAGCTTTAACTATGTGGTGTCCGGTGACAAGGGGACGTATACGTGTAACGTGACCAACAGATTGGGCTCGGCTATCGCTACTAGGGACCTCCTTATTGATAATGGTACGTATCTCCCTTGTAGTGATATTTTTATCATAATCATTATCATCATTATTATTTTTAATGAATGGGATGACGATGGTGATGATGATGATGAAAATATGATGCTGTTAATGATGTCGATTATGCAAAATTTAGTATTATGACGTTGAATTATAATGACTGTCATGATGTTACTGTTGTTGATGATGATGATGATGGTGATGATAATGATGGTGATGATGATGATGATGATGATGATGAGTAATGACCGGCTTTTGTTTAATCAGATGCAGTTCGTATTACATTTCTACTTAAAATAACAAGTGAAACATATAGCAGCAAGCTCAAGGAGCCTAAAAGCCCCGAGTTCAATGCTCTTGCGAGCAACATAAAGAAACAGGTAGGTTAATGATGTGTTGGTCTAGATCTTGTACTCTAATACGTTAATACCCCTTTATAGGGACTCTGTTGAGACTTTCGGATTATCCTCTTTGAGTGGAATGTATGGAACAAATATATAGACTAGAAGCCACTAGCTTTATGGAAGATATAAATCCTTCAAACTCTGATCTTTCTAAAGAATCCTCTCGTTAACGAGTCTAAAATGCGCTTCTCTTGCTCCAGATCAGTTTGTTGTATGCAGATAAACAGTCTTACTCGATACTCCAAGTCAACATAAATTCATTCAGGTAATTGATATATTTATTCCAGCTACATTTGTAAATCTACGCACTTTGCGGTTTTATAAATCACCAATGACCTGGTGAAATTTTATAGTCCGACGCGCGCTACCGTTGCCACCTAACAGTTGGTATTTTCGGATGGCAGCACTGCCATTTGCACGGACAACGACTTTGAAATAGGTGTATATATTTTTTTACGAGCAGCTTTCGTATCTTTAGTTTCGAACGTGCGCCTGTTTTTCTTACCAGTAATGGAAGTGTGATGGCAAGCTTTGATGTCCTTGCAAACCGCACCGCCAGTATCAGTCACGCGTACCTGGAGAAAGATCTAGTGGCTACCATGGTAACCCAAGCTCGTAAGGGTAGCGTAGGAGAACTCAAAGTCGATGGCGTCATCATTGAAGGTATGTTTATTTTGAGCATCGACCATTTGATATCTCACAGGAATGTTAGGCGTTTTATTTTTTCTTGCTCGATTTTTTCTCGACCAATAGGCGACTTGCAATAAGAAATCACGTTACTAATTGCGACTGCGCCCGCGTCCCGCCGGAGAGGAACGAGCAACCTCGTCCCCAGGGTCTCCTGGGTAATTTTTAATAAGGCGCCATATTGAAAATTACCCAGAAAACCCTGGGAATGAGGTATACCTTCAAATGGAAATAAACCTTTCCTATCAGGAACCTTGCCTGTTCAGTTGAATTTCGCTCTGCCGTCAGCCATAAATTGTTTGCTCGAATGGCTTGTGCAGAATTCGAATTTCTTCAGCAGTTTGAAAAAAAAATATTTTTTTACCGAAAATGGTAAGAGAAATGTCCGAGAAATAGATGCATGATATTGACATGAATGAAGTAACAGCAGAATGTAAGCAAACAGACGATAATGATTAAGTTCAATAGTATTTAAAAAAAACTTAAAATAGAACTTAACAGAGAGTTGATAGCCTCCTACGCGCCGCTCTTAGGGACCGCGCTTCCCTAGGCCCCACGAGTTAAAACCATGTCCTTAATTTTGATTATTGCGCTAATAAAAAAAAGGTTTCACAGCTTCAAATTAAATTGAATTCGTTTATTTTTATTTACAAAAATTTTCTGGAGAAAGAGCTCGCAGATGTTTTATGGTAAGTTTGAATAATATTGTAGAACATAACAATAATATGATAAAATCAAGTGTTGATTCTAAGGACATCAACGCTTTCATAACTTTTCTAATGTTTCTCTAATATTTACTGTTTCTATAATTAAGAAAATTCAATGTCTCTTCTTTTTCCTCATCTTCTATTTCTTTTGTTCGTTCTGGCTTCCGTCATTCAAGCTTACACAATTACATTTGGTGCTTTTTGATTGGTCAGTTCCATTCGGAGAGGTTGATTGGAAACCTTTTCAGTGCTGACCAATGAAAACGCTTCAAGGATTTTGAATGACAGAAGCCAGAATTCGATTAATTTGTTGAAAAGCGTCTGCTCGGCCGAGCACGATGAAGGGCCCAAACCCCTCCGCCACCTTTTCCCATAGTCCGTAGCCCAGGACAATAACATATATATACCACAGCTATCCCCATCAAACATAATGATGATAACCATATTTGGATATCCACAGGTAACCCACCAGCCGTTAAAAATCTGCAAGTGCATGATGTACAATCGACTTACGTGAAGCTAACGTGGGATCTCCCAGACTTTCCCAAGGAATATGAGATCGACAGCTTCAGTCTTGAATTCATGAAGCATGGAGACTCTGATTTCAAGAACTCTAAGACCATAGCGAGTGGCGAGGCGAAGGCAGGCATGGTGGAAGGACTCGAGCCAGGGACAGACTACTATGTACGCGTTGTGACACATCGCAAGTTGGTCAGTCAGGATGGCAAGAGCGAGAGACTGGAGATTACTACCCCAGGTGAGATTACGTGCCATGGTAATGTCATCTGACTCGGGATCATGACACCAGGCGTGGTGACGCCAAATGTAAAGGATGTGACGTCATACAATTAAACTGGAGAGAGCTAAAGACTGGCGATAACGACATCAGAAGAGTTGACGTAATACGCTAACATCAAGCCTTAATGACACATTAATAGACTCGGTTGATAATTTAATTGATGTGACATAACAAATAAATGGACTAAGGGTGAGATAACGTCATACAATATTATGAAATCTAAATTATACGACGTCACATAAGATTAGAAGAGAGAGACACCAAATGAGATGACGTCATGCAATAGTGTCTCATTTGACTGATATGACGTCACACATGAATATTCTGGAAGAAAGAGAGACTGGAGACCATCTGAGAAGAGGTCATACCGTAGGTCAAGTCTGAATAATATGGCGCCACAGAAATTAACTGGGAAAGAGCGAATCCTTAACTATCGTACTTCCGGTTTTCGTTTTGTTCTCAGACCGGATGTTGAAGGTCATATTGTTAACCATCATACTTCCGGTTGGACTGGCTATCTTCATCGTATCCTTGTTCTTGGCTGTATTCCGCCCTCGGTGCTCAACTGCTGACAAGCCTCTCCAACCCTCCCCTATGCGTCAGGTATTCACAATTTTCGTTAAAATCGTAATCATTCCGACCTCTGTCACGCAATGAGTTTGGTAACTCGCGGATACAGAGAAAAGAACGATTCCTTAGAAGTCTATGGTATATGTTCCTGCTACGACATTCTCACTTTTTTTTGCAATCGTTTCTGTTCGGCAGATCTTCGGCCCACGTGACGGTCCAGCCAATAATGAAAACCTTTACGCGGCATGCTTGCGGGAGTTCCCGTGCGAATGGAACGAGATCCCGCGGGACGATGTAGATTTCGGAAAAGAGCTCGGGTCGGGCGCGTTTGGGGAGGTTTACGCTGGAACTGTCTCTAAAGACGGGAAATGCTTGCCGTGTGCTGTAAAGACACTTAAACGTACGTATTAGGGAAAGGGAAGTAGTCACTGAAAGGGTGGGAAATGCTTGCCGTGTGCTGTAAAAACTCTTAAACGCACGTATTTAGGAAAATGGGAATAGTCACTTAAAGGTTAGGAAATGCAAACCGTGTACAGTAAAGTCACTCAAACGTACGTAGAAGAAAAATGGGTGTGGTCACTAAAAGGGTGGGAAATGCATTCAAAAGACATTCAAAGACACTCAAACGTACGTATGTAGACAAGGGGCGGGCGGCAAGGATATTAGACGTGTATAAGGGTTTTGCTTTAAAATGGCAGGGGATTTGGAGTTTACATTGCGTTTTAGAATAGAGTTACTACAATAGTATAGCAGACATATTTTTACAAGTAAGCTTGTGAAGTGTCAACATGAATTTCCTGTGGGTATCTATTGCTTTTAAGGATTGATTTTATTCCGGAACAATACACAATACTAGAACCACGGCGTAACATGCCAACGCCAACTAAACTACACCTTGATTAACAGGTCACGCAACAGAGAGGGAGTACCGTGACTTATTCAATGAGCTTAGCATCATGGGACAAGTCGGCTTCCACCCTGATGTGGTGAATCTGATTGGTGCTTGTACAGTAGATGGTAAGCCTTAAAAGCCGGATTTAGACACCACGATTTAGTCGTATGCATGTACAGTAGATGGTAAGCCTTAAGTCGGATCTAGACAGCACGATTTAGTCGTATGCATGTACAGTAGATGGTAAGCCTTAAGCCGGATCTAGACAGCACGATTAGGTCGTATGCATGTACAGTAGATGGTAAGACTTAAGCCGGATTAAGAACGATTTAGTCCTATGCATGTACAGTAGATGGTAAGCCTTAAGCCGGATATAGACTGCACGATTTAGTCGTATGCATGTACAGTAGATGGTAAGCCTTAAGCCGGATCTAGACAGCACGGTTAAGTCGTATGCGACCTGTCTACGACATGTCTTAGCCCTGAATTACACACTGCGACTTTCGTAAGCGAGCATCGTAGCGAAGTCGTAGGCTGATTTACACTCTACGACTTAAGTTGTAGAGGGACTGCATACAACTAAAGGTTTTGACTTTCTTCACCCCTGTGTGTAATCATTTTACATTGAACCTATCAGGATCCCTTTGTGTAATCGTTTGACATTCTTCCCCTCAGGACCCCTGTGTGTAATCATTTGTCATTCTCCCCCTCAGGACCCCTGTGGGTTATCGTCAGCTTGGCAGAGAATGGAAATTTGTTGGACTACCTGCATCTCCACAGGAAGCCCAACTATCAGTACCACTCGTACGAGAATATCCCAACTGTCTCCACTGAACAGCCCGAAGAGATCAGCTACGTGCAGAAGCTAAAGTTTGCTCACGGAATCGCACAAGGCATGAGGCACTTGGAAAAACACAAGGTGCTACTCTGATTCATTTATACTGCGGAAACGTCCCTGCAAGAAATGCTTTACATGCATGCTCTACCTTTACATGCCCCCTGAAAATCAACAATCTGATAGATTCCCCCACTCTCCGTACTGATCTGATTTATTTAGGCTGCGGAAAGATCACAGAAAGAAATTCCATGCTTTAAATTTACTTGCTCCCTGAAAATCAACAATCTGACAGATCACTAAATGGCCGAAGGTTTACTTATCCTAAAAAAAGTTGTTAATGGGGCAGCGTCATGGTACTGGGAATGTCTGGAGTCAGTGTTTATTTTAGGCTTTTGACTGTCTACAAACAGTTGAACTTAAGCTTACAATGCCTTGTTAAAATAATATTCAATATTTCATTGAAAATTATGTTTATTGACAGTTTGTGGTCATTTCCTTTGACGTTTAGTCCCCCCACATGTACTGAAGGCTCATAAGCCAATATTTGACTGAAATTCATTGTGTCCGGGCCGGAGAGCTATTGCAAAGCTCTTACCATGACACTGCCCCTTTAAACGTTGACCCCAATCCCTTTCCCTAGTGCGTACATCGTGACCTGGCCGCCAGAAATGTCTTGCTCGGGAGAGGTCTGGAACCGATAGTGTCGGACTTTGGACTCTCACGTGACATCTACGAGAGTGGCATGTACGAGGACCTGCGAGGGGTAAGCTGATCACGTGGTATTTCTTAACTACGTAGTTAAGCACACTGGCTCTTTCTAAGAAAGTCAAACACAAACGCAGAACAAGTGAGAATCGGTCAAACACTAGAGCTGAGCAAGCGAGAATCGGCCAGACACAAACGCAACACAATTGAGAATCGGTCAAACCCAGGCGCAACACAAGTGAGAATCAGTGAAACACTAGCGCTGCACAAGCGAGAATCGGTCTAACACAAACGCAACACATACGTGAGAATCGGTCAATCCAAGACGCACCACAAGTGAGAGTCGGTCCAACACAAGCGCACACAAGTGGGAAAAAGTGAAACGCTTGTTCAAACACAGGGAAATTAAGAAGTTATGTTTTCTTCTGTCTGGTCACCCTTTGAAATCTCGCGTCACGCTTCCGTACTAGTAAGAACCAAGCCTTACACTAAGCCTTTATTTGTTCATGCGAAGGGCAAGCGACACTATTACTTGATTTATTTATACGAAGGGCAACCGACAGTTATCCTTGATTTGTTTATAAGAAGGGCAAGCGACACTAAGCCTTGAATTATTTATACGAAGGGCAAGCGACACTAAGCCTTGAATTATTTATACGAAGGGCAAGCGACCTGTCCGTTGGATGGCGCCGGAATCTATTGAGGACTACACGTGTACTTCAAAAAGTGACGTGTGAGTAAATACATGTGTACTTAGTTTGTAACATCCTTAGATAAGAGAGTAGGGTTAAGGGTTGGGATTGAGAGGGGGGGCTAAAGTGTGTGCAGAGGAGGGTGGGGAGGGAGGGGGAAGGAGCCATCCAAGGACTACACATGTACTTGTGTAAAGAGTGGAGGTAGGGGGCGGGGGACGGGGGGAGGTATAGGTGCAGAGAAGGGTGGGGAGGGAGGGGGGAGGAGCCATCCAAGGACTACACATGTACTTGTGTAAAGAGTGGAGGTAGGGGGCGGGGGGACGGGGGGAGGTATAGGTGCAGAGGAGGGTGGGGAGGGAGGGGGGAGGAGCCATCCAAGGACTACACATGTACTTGTGTAAAGAGTGGAGGTAGGGGGCGGGGGACGGGGGGAGGTATAGGTGCAGAGGAGGAGGGCTACAAGACGATGTGTGAATAGGCCATGTGTCCACTATTGATCCGTCATTGATTGGTATCCGATTAATTGAAGCTTTAGTGATTTAGTTTGTGCTATAGAGGGCGTCCGTAAATCTTACTAATAAACGGTTTGTTGATCCCAGCTGGTCTTATGGTGTGTTGCTATGGGAGATTGAAACCCAAGGTATGTCCAAATTGTGTGTCCATTGTTTTCCGAAATCTGTTCTCCTTAAATACTACCTTTTTTATCCCTGATTCATTTTCATATAATCTTCGCCCATGGGAAGCGACGCGTTTCTTTTATTCATTCCTGGAAGTCTCTTCGGGTCCTCATCGGGCCAACAAATTTGTGCATCACATAGACCCCTTAAAAATCTCGGGAACTGTTCGTACTACTGTCGTATTTAGCGTCACAGACTTCTTTTAGTCTTGTAACCTCGGGAAGTGTTCGTTACTACCGGAACATGTTCGTGAGACACCCCTTAACCTTCGTACTCTTGCAGGTACTGTACCGTATGCAGCAATGGAGACAGGGCAAGACATACTAAGCGAGGTCAAGCGGGGCTACCGACTCGAGCAGCCACCCGAATGTGACGACAAAATGTAAGTGAGTAGCAGACGCCTTGCAAGAAGGGGGAGGGGGGTATAAGCCCAGGGCCGAGAAACAGAATACTCTGTATCTCTCGACTGGGAATCATACCCGCACCAGCAGAGGCAGGGCCGTAGCAGGCCTCGAAATATTGGGGGGAGGGGGGGGGGGGCAATAAAGAAACATTTCCACACAGTTTGAAAATAGTTTTGAAAACATGATCCCAGTGTCCCACCCCCTGCTACGGCCCTAAGAGCTAAGAGGCAATATACGCTGAGCCACTTGTGATTCCACAACACTTGGTCTTTTTGTCGTAGCTACGCCCTGATGCTGGACACGTGGGATCCAAACCCCCTGAACAGGCCATCATTTGAGGTGATCGTCAACAGAGTCGAGGTCCTGCTGACGGCCGTGTCGGTAAGTAGGTGGCGGAACGTTTCCTGTGGTTGGTAAGAATTGTGACGTCCCAGAAAACCATCCCTCCTGATCCCCGTTCTGATGTGAGCTCATCTCAGGCCTCACAGTTCATTTTTGAGCACAGGAAGCCCGGTACGCACGCCTGGGGCTTGAGATTAATGTTGGAGAACAATGTAACTTTTATTGTCTGTGCGTAACCAGGGTTACCTCGAGCTCGAAGGAGGAGGCTCCCTCAACCTCACGCCCTACGACGAGGTGAACATCACCGGCTCATCCCTGAACCTGTACACACCCAACGGAGACGTGCCAGGCGGTAACAAAAATGATAACCATACCAACGTGGGATATCATGACCATGACAACGAAGAAGCGCGGGAAAATACCGCTGACGACCGATATGAGCCTTTTGTTGCTTGTCACGCAATGCCAAAAGGTGAAGAGGACGGTGTATCGGGAAGCGCGCATGACAAAGAACCAGCCCCCGCTGGCAAAGATGTTTGCATCACGCTGTCCCCTCCTGCACAAGAGGAGTCACTTGACGAAGAAACGACATTCTAGATCGATGGACATACGCGAGCAGTAGATAGGATTTCTTAACAAACATAGAGTTTAGTTCAGCGCATGCTATCTGGGCATCCTGTGGTTTTTGGGTTCCCTGTTAAAGTGACCGAACTTTAAGTTCCTACTAACTCGTTTGAGTTAGTAGGAACTAAGCTCATACGTTACTTTTTTAACAACCTCTCACAAATATGCAACGCATGGTAGGAAAAAACCCGCGTCATGTGCATTTAAAGTTTAGCATAACTACTGGGCAGTATTTTTTTAAGGAGATATATATATATTAACTTTTCAAAATGTGATAGTGTCAAAGTTTTAAGAAAGCATACTATTTTGATATATATAAATTCATCTGCGCTATCGTGCAAGCTTGTACTTTTTAAGAGGAACAGGTAAGACATAGTGGTAGGAATCAGGGGTGTGTGTGTGTGTTTGTGGGGGGGGGGGGGGGGCAGGGCTGGGCTAGGGCAGCTAGACACTGACTCACATTTTTAGCGTTGGCCACGTAAAGAGCATTTATAACAGTCTAGTCCTTAGCATTCTGGTTTCCCTTCCTGTGGAAGGTAAGAGATGTGACGTCACAAGTAAGAGCTCGTCTCAGCATCCACGCCACCTCCACTTTATCTAAGCTTTTAAGGCAAGCTTCCGCCTGTCTCCTTATGGTGGGTGGTGAGTAGACCGTTGAGGACATTTATTACGTTCCCAGCCGCGTATCAGTTACAGATTGTAAGCCATAATGAGAAGGGCCAGTTGTTCGTCACCCCTTCCCATGGTGCTTTGCGCGTACCATTTCCTTCCCGTGTTGCATAGCGTAAAGCTCAGCTATGCGAGGAACGAACCGTTTAGTATGAGACCCTTAGGTTGAGTAGAACCTGGAGGTTACTCTCCTGCGCAGTTTTCCTGCTCCACTCTGTAAGAGACTAGGGGCTAGCAAACAGTGGACACATTGTCTTAAAGACACATTTACTTAATAAATCTATATTTCCTACGTTATCACATTATTATGCACAATAAAGTACATCATTATTTGTCTGTAGGCTTGATTAGTTCCCATTCCACCGCCTTATCTAGAGCACGCATTGCGCATGCTCGGATCTTCTCCATTTCTGACGAGGTGTCACGTGACAGGACCATTAGAATCTCAAGCACCTCGCTCTCGACCAGCTGAAACGGAAAAACATGTTGATGAGGAGAAAACAGATGTTGGTCAGGAGAAAACAGACGTTGATGAGGAGAAAACAGATGTTGATGGTGAGCGGTGATCCTGGTTCCTAAAACTTCTTGGTTCCTAGTCGGTTCCTAATCAGTTCCTAATGGTAAGGGGGGGGGATTTTTTAATAACAAAAAAAAAAACAAGAAATTATCTATTTTCTGCACAGAATTGGAGAGTACGGCTGGAATATAGACTCTACTAGACTTTAGTCTAGAATCCACAAAAATTACAAGAATTGCTGTAAAAGTTTTTATAAATCATATTAATAACGCCTTTCTATCGATACTAGCTGATTTTACTTGCGTAAATGAGTTATTTTTACCATTTCAGCATTTTTTTATCAAGTAACCCCCCCCCCCCCCCCCCCCCCCATAACCCCGATTAGGAACTGACAAGGAACTGAGGAATTAGGAACTAGGATCACCGCGGTAAAATAGATGTTGATGACGAGAAAACGGCGGGTGGCCCTCCTGGGCTTCCCTGTCTACATCAACCTACACTTGCATCTGCCATGGCGATTTTTGCTCGCTTGCGCAGTGTAACACAGGTTTTAAACATGTTCGAAACACAATGTATCAAAATTCAATCTAGGAAAAAAAAATGGTATTTTTTAATACTATTATCACTTTTCAAAGACAGGCTTCCCGGAATTATGAGCCGATGAAAAAACACAAAATTTTGCTGGCTTTGGCATTTATTTGTATCCAAAAGATTCTATGATTCTCGTCCTTGGAGCTTGAAGTAAACATGTATCAATAATTGTAGTTATAACATCCACGACAAATAAAGACATGTTTATTGGTTTTGATCGATAGAATTCGACAAAACCCACTGCAGTCACCGCTGTGCGAGCGTTTTCTATCTTATCAACTTTCATTGTCTGCCTTTTCTCTGAGTTTATTTTTATTAGTCAACAATAACCATGAAAAATTCGAATAAATATTTGATTTCTTTTTGTTTTGCATATTTTTTTAAGTATTCGCATTGAAATATTTTGGCTTGAAGGTTGTGTGTTTATTTTATGCTTGATTTGTAAAGCCTTGTTTAACCTTCAACTATGTATATGAAACAAATATAGTCACAATTGTATACTAAGTGCATTCGGTGAATACACGTCTGTTTCGTAGACCAACGCTGATTAGGTCTGACTCAACGGCAACGAATGAACTTGGTTTGATAAAGTGGGATTTTACTACAGATTTGTAAATATGAGCACTGGTTTGGCTTTAAACAAAAAACCACCACTTGAATATATAAAAAACTTAATATAAATCCAATATCGCTTTTTTGTTGAGTATTTGGTTATAATTTAATCAAAACACGTTGCATAAGCACGGAGAAGAATAACAGTATCTAGAATTATTCGGTACTCCAAAAACTGGAATTCGACTCTGCCAAATTTTCGACTTTAATATGACTTCTTCAGGGCAGTCTGAAGTAGTATTAAAGACGAAAATTCATTCTTCTGGTTCACGAACACGACTATTTGGGCTTTTTGTATTTATTAGAATTATTCGAGGTTTGCTTACGACATAGTTTAGGCGCATGCGCATTCGTGTACGAGTTATTTCCCACATGATAAACTCGCCTGTGCTTAGCAAGTGTATATATATGCTAGCATTTTATACGATGTCAGGTCCGGGAGGTTGAGGGTTATCACAATTTGATGTTCTGTACTCGTATAGAATTTACCCCGCTTATCCGATCACTTGACCTATTTAGTTTTTTTTTTTAGAATAATCCAGTAAGTTAAGTTTTCGTATGCCATCATTTTGCAATATTTTTGAGTTCGTAACTATCTATTTGTTCATCTTTTTCATATATGTACACAATTTTTATTACTTTATTTCTTTTTTTTCTAAACACGCTCTTTGTGCAATTCAGTATTGTTGACGGGGCTAGCTTGTTATAAAAATGCAAGTTTTATTACATCCCTGGTTGAGGGTTATCCATTTGAAACTTTACCCCTCTTCCAATCACTTGACCTCTTTGATGAAATGATAAATTGCTATAAAATTACTCTGCCAGTAAATTGTTATAGCTCAATTGGAAAAATATACTGTTATTTATTTTCTGCAAATACTTTTTACCGGTTATATTCAAATCAACCCTTTAATTTATAATATTATAATTGCTCAAAATTGAGACTATAGTTTTACAACTATTTCAATGAACGTTGTCAGTGCAAATAGCGAATCGCAAACGGTAGCGGTACAATTACCTCTAAAAGTAAAAAAGTAAGTAAACTAATCGCACGAGTTATTCCCATTTTCCTGCTTTTAGTAAAATATAAGGAGTCCCTTGGTAATGTTTTGATGATAGGACTGCCATTTGCCAATTGCCATTTGCGCTGACAACGTATTTTGAAATAGGTGTATGTATATTACTCCAGCAACAAATGCAACAAATGGTGACGGTAATTATCCTCACCTATTAAGCGTAGCAATAAAAAACACAGGATAATTAATACATCAACGCAATATTACATCGTGTGGTGCAACAAAACAATATCAAAACTTTGCTCTCAATTATTATCGGGAATAATAAGCCAGACTTCCAGATTTTGTATTTCCACGTATCATTGCCACCTGAATTATACTATACTTGAAATTATTGTCTTAATGTTGTTTTCGTAAATTGTTAAGATTGAGAGTATTATCATGCGATGATGAATTATTAATCACAGTAACGCTATTTTTATGATTTCAAGGTGACATGCGCAGAATAAAAGTTGGCTAAAAAATTTTGGGCTCCGCTATAATGATTGCCGAATTTGATAACTTATTGATGTTGTAACTTTGGAAAGTGATATATCATATAAAAAAAACTGTCGAACACGAACATTTTTTTTCCAGTGTATTTTCGACATTACTTTTACGTCACTTCTGACTGCGCATGGCGTTTTTTGCACCTCGGCATACCCACATGGGAAGCGTTAGGCCCTTCGCCTAGTGTATATATATTTTCAAGTTCTACGTATGTAAGGTCCGGACGGTTGAGGGTTATCCAATTGAAACTTTACCCCTCTTCCAATCACTTGACCTTTTTGATGAAATGATATATCATTATTCACAATTTGCAAGTAAATTTTTATAGCTCAATTGGAAAAATATACTGTTATTTAATTTCTGCAAATAGTTTTTACCGGTTGTATTCAAATCAACCCAGAGAGCTGAATAAAGACTTCTTGTCATAAAATTGCAACTAACAATATTTCATAACATGAATTGACATTTCAAAGGCATACTAAATTTAGTATAGTTTCTTTATTATATTTTTTTGAAAACTACGAAAAATACATTTGCATAACCCTTTCAATTATAATATTATAACTGCTCAAAATTGAGACTATAAGCAAGGGATGACAGAGATAATTACACAACTGTCTTACGAAATTCATTTCAAAGTCTATTTTATGTTGCAAATTTTTTTTGAAGGGAAGGGAAGGGTTAGAAAAAAGACGCTTTGTATATGAATAGAAATGACAAATTACAAAAGAAGAAGGGAAATTATTATCTGTCAAATGTGAATTCAATTTTTTAGTTTGAATTTCAATAAAAAAGATTGTAATTAATTAAAAAATATGACTCAGGCTATTTAGCCTTTTATGTCACTTCTTATCGCGCATGGCTTTTCCACACCTCTGCAAACCCACATGGAAACCGGGAGACCGTTCAGCTAGTGTATAAATATGTCCACGTTTCCTTGTACATAAGGTCCGGAAGGTTGAGGGTTATCAATATGTCTTTGAATCCCCCCTCATCCAATCACTTGACCTTTTTTGCAGGGGTAAAAGGATTGTAAAGCGGCACAAGATATTTTTTTATGAGCTTATTCATGGTTGTTCTGCATTTTATTTAGCTAATTTATTGCTTGCATTAATGTTAGCAGTCTAGTCCGAGTGATTTAAATTTCAAGTAAAAAAAAAATAGGAGAAAAGCTTAGTGAGAATAATATATATTTTAAACATTGATTTTTAAAAAATTGGAATAATATTTTTTGGAAGTGATTAAAGCGTTAGTTAAAACCTCAAATTATGTATGCCTACAGTTTTTATCGAATCAGTTTTTATCAGCAATATGGACCGAAAGTGAATTTGAATTGAGGCAACATCGATTTCAATGGAAAAGAATTATTTCTTGTGAGTTAAATTATGCGAGTTTATTGCCATATCTGTTTTTATCCCTTCTTTAACCTGCCGGTTCGTTGCGATTTGTGGTAAACAAACTCAAACGATTGGCGTGACCGGAACACGTCATTGTCACGATACGATAGCGTGACGTGTGGTGCAATAGCAAGACACTTCCGGTTTCGAGTTTGTTACAATTCTGAGTAAACTGCCAATAGACTCGATAAATATAACAGGAAGTAAAAGCAGCAATTATAGAGGATAGGGAGAAAAAGTCACTTCCAAACACGATTTCATGTTAAATAGACAGAACAAGTTGATTCTCTTGTCAGTTTTTAAGATACACCGAATGATACCACAAGAAACTGTAGTGTGGAAACCCACGACACAAATAATATTCATCTATGAAATTCTACCTTTATTTCTCAACGATAGCCGCGAAGAAGTTTTCACAAAGTACAAGAGAACCAAAGCTACTGTTATATTTTTATTACAACACAAAATAAAATTTAACGGACAATTGTGGAACGCTAGTTCTAGGACCTAATAATGAGGGCAATTTATCCAAGTGATAAAATGTTTTGCATTTACAACATTGAGGTTTTTCTAACCAATAAGTAAAATCTAAAAGTACCTTTGAAATAAAAACCAAATCGGCTAAAATTAAAACCAAATCCGTTGGAATACAACCCAAATCGGATAGAATAAAAACGGCGGGTGGCCCTCCTGGGCCTCCGTGTCTACATCAGCCTACACTTGCATCTGCCAGAGCGATTATTGATCGCTTGCGCAGTGTAACACACAGGTTTCAAACATGTTCGAAACTCAATGTACCGCGCGAAAGAGAAAAATCCCTACGACAGATGTAGCAAAATTAATTTCGAGGTTTGCTTACGACATAGTTTATGCGCATGCGCATCACGTATGAGTTCTTTCCCACATGGTAAACTCGCCTGTGCTTAGCAAGTGTATATATATGCTAGCATTTTGTACAATGTAAGGTCCGGAAGGTTGAGGGTTATCACAATTTGATGTTCTGTACTCGTATAGAATTTACCCCCTCATCCGATCACTTGACCTTTTAGGGTTTTTTTGTTCTCTTTTTTTTTTTTGGTATAATCCAGTAAGTTAAGTTTTCGTCTGCCGTCATTTTGTCAACCTAGCAAAAATAACAAAAAATAGCTCTATTATCAATATTTTCGAGTTCGTAACTGAAGTATCAAAATGTTTTTAATGGTTATTTTTGCACAAATTGATAAGATGTGTGGCTAACTTCAGCTACTTAATTTTAGTTATACGCTTTTACATAGTATCATTATCTATTTGTTCATCTTTTTCATATATGTATATTTTTTACTTCATTATGTCTTCTTATCAGGCCTCTTGTGCAAATCAGTATTTTTAACGGGCTAGCGGGTTATCAAAATGCAAGTTTTATTACTTCAATGGTTGAGGGTTAAAAAAATAAAAAAATAAAAATTCAACTTTTACGTGCCCAACCTATTTTGAAATTTCAGACCAAAAACAATTCTATAATGCTCAATAACGTTTTTACTTAGCAGAAAAATATAAAAGAAACGTCATTGCACTGCGCATGTCATTTACGAGCTTAAGAGCGATCCCACATGAGAACAGCACGCCGTACAACCAGTGTATAAATACTTTTTAGTATCCCCTTCAGGCAAGGTCCGGACGGTTGAGGGTTATCCATTTGAACCACTACCCCTCTTCCAATCACTTGACCTTTTTAGTGCATCCAACGTTTATTAAAATCTTTGACAATCGTGTTTTCCATCCAACATGTAGAATATTTCTGTGAGCTATGGATAAAAGATTCTCATATTGTGCCTTTGTCTTAATTCTTCTCACATAAGTTATACTGAGCCAGGCTCGTAGCCAGGATTTTGAGCGGGGTGGTTCGTTTATCCATTTCTGCGGACCAAATTTCCGGTATACCCTCTCCTCGCCTTATTACATTAGGCAATCAATCTTGTATTTAAAATGTTATTATCAGGGTACTTTTTAACATATAGCGATAATAATAAAGATAATTATTATAAAAAGATTTTATAGTCATTTTAAAGACATATTGATTTGCACGGTATTCTTCAGTCAAACGTTATATATTTTTGTTTGCTATGAGCGGACCTTCAAGCCGGGTGGGGAAGGGTTCGTCCGAACCCCCCCGAACCCCCATGGCTACGGGCCTGTGAGCGCATAATGTTCATTCTCTTTAATTATACTTAATTCTAAAGCAATTTACGAAATTATGCCAATGGTATCACCAACGATAACTTTAATCTCTACAGTAAAGCTAGAATAGAGAAAACTAAAAAATGCATTTTAATAAACATTAGAATAAAAACACACATGATTTTTGCCGTCAGTTTCGTTAAATCAACTACATACAAGTACATCTCAAAGAGTAATAACTAATATTAATAAAGCCAAAACTAAATGCAAAGAAAAAATTACAGTGCTTAGGATGATATAAATCATACCCTCGTGTTCGTATGTTCTAAAGGCCTACGCTAACAAGGGGTAGCGATGGGTAACAAGACATTTGGAAAGTCTCGCCAAATTTTCTCTTTTTTTTTTTCAAAATTTCAGGGGTCTCGTAGTCTCGTTTCTTTTATACCACGGTCTCGGAGTCTCCGGTTTTCAAACCGCGATCTCAGGATCCCCAATATTTGTTAAACGCGCGATATTTTTATATTTGTGACTACGCCCGTAGGTTTGAGTCTTGAGCCTTAATAGCTACAGTAGGAAGATTGTATGGTGTAATCAGAAACTGCTTATATCTTTCCATAACCAGATAAACGATTCTCTAAATGAACAATTTCATAATCTAGTCTCGCCTTCGCAGTTTTATCGGAAAGCAAGGGCTCGGATTCTGAAATTTTATAAAAGTTTCGGGCTCGGATTCTTAAATTAGACAAAGGTCTCGGGCTCGGATTCTGAAACGCGGGTCTCGGTGCCGCGGCAAGTCTCGGATTTACCCACCGTTACCCCTCTAACAAAATGCTCTTAGTCTCGTGTTGGTATATTTTGTAGGCCTCTATTTTGAACACACTCATGTATACAACTATTTCAATGAACGTTGTCGGTGCAAATAGCGAATCGCAAATGGTAGCGGATTGTAGGTATAATTACCCCTAAAAGTAAAAAAGTAAGTAAACTAATCGCACGAGTTATTCCCATTTTCCTGCTTTTAGTAAAATATAAGGAGTCCCTTGGTATTTTTTTGATGATAGGACTGCCATTTGCCAATTGCCATTTGCGCTGACAACGTATTTTGAGATAGGTGTATGTATATTACTCCAGCAACAAATGCAACAAATGGTGACGGTAATTATCCTCATCTATTAAGCGTAGCAATAAAAAACACAGGATAATTAATACATCAACGCAATATTACATCGTGTGGTGCAACAAAACAATATCAAAACTTTGCTCTCAATTATTATCGGGAATAATAAGCCAGACTTCCAGATTTTGTATTTCCACGTATCATTGCCACCTGAATTATACTATACTTATAATTATTGTCTTAATGTAGTTTTCGTAAAATGTTAAGATTGAGAGTATTTTCATGCGATGATGAATTATTAATCACAAGAACGCTATTTTTATGATTTCAAGGTTACATGCGCAGAATAAAAGTTGGCTAAAAAATTTTGGGCTCCGCTATAATGATTGCCGAATTTGATAACTTATTGATGTTGTAACTTTGGAAAGTGATAAATCATATAAAAAAAACTGTCGAACACGAACATTTTTTTCCAGTGTATTTTCGACATTACTTTTACGTCACTTCTGACTGCGCATGGCATTTTCGCACCTCGGCATACCCACATGGGAAGCGTTAGGCCCTTAGCCTAGTGTATATATATTTTCACGTTCTATGTATGTAAGGTCCGGACGGTTGAGGGTTATCCAATTGAAACTTTACCCCTCTTCCAATCACTTGACCTTTTTGATGAAATAATATATTATTATTCACAATTTGCAAGTAAATTTTTATAGCTCAATTGGAAAAATATACTGTTATTTAATTTCTGCAAATAGTTTTTACCGGTTGTATTCAAATCAACCCAGAGAGCTGAATAAAGACTTCTTGTCATAAGATTGCAACTAACAATATTTCTTAACATGAATTGACATTTCAAAGGCATACTAAATTTAGTAAAGTTTTGTTTATTATATTTTTTGAAAACTACGAAAAATACATTTCGCATAACCCTTTCAATTATAATATTATAATTGCTCAAAATTGAGACTATAAGCAGGGGATGACAGAGATAATTACACAACTGTCTTACGAAATTCATTTCAAAGTCTATTTTATGTTGCAAATTTTTTTGGAAAGGAAGGGAAGGGTTAGAAAAAAGATGCTTTGTATGTGAATAGAAATGACAAATTACAAAAGAAGAAGGGAAATTATTATCTGTCAAATGTGAATTCAATTTTTTAGTTTGAATTTCAATAAAAAAGATTGTAATTAATTAAAAAAATATGACTCAGACTATTCAGCCTTTTATGTCACTTCTTATCGCGCATGGCATTTCCACACCTCTGCAAACCCACATGGAAACCGGGAGACCGTTCAGCTAGTGTATAAATATGTCCACGTTTCCTTGTACATAAGGTCCGGAAGGTTGAGGGTTATCAATATGTCTTTGAATCCCCCCTCATCCAATCACTTGACCTTTTTTGCAGGGGTAAAAGGATTGTAAAGCGGCACAAGATATTTTTTTATGAGCTTATTCATGGTTGTTCTGCATTTTATTTAGCTAATTTATTGCTTGCATTAATGTTAGCAGTCTAGTCCGAGTGATTTAAATTTCAAGTAAAAAAAAAATAGGAGAAAAGCTTAGTGAGAATAATATATATTTTAAACATTGATTTTTAAAAAATTGGAATAATATTTTTTGGAAGTGATTAAAGCGTTAGTTAAAACCTCAAATTATGTATGCCTACAGTTTTTATCGAATCAGTTTTTATCAGCAATATGGACCGAAAGTGAATTTGAATTGAGGCAACATCGATTTCAATGGAAAAGAATTATTTCTTGTGAGTTAAATTATGCGAGTTTATTGCCATATCTGTTTTTATCCCTTCTTTAACCTGCCGGTTCGTTGCGATTTGTGGTAAACAAACTCAAACGATTGGCGTGACCGGAACACGTCATTGTCACGATACGATAGCGTGACGTGTGGTGCAATAGCAAGACACTTCCGGTTTCGAGTTTGTTACAATTCTGAGTAAACTGCCAATAGACTCGATAAATATAACAGGAAGTAAAAGCAGCAATTATAGAGGATAGGGAGAAAAAGTCACTTCCAAACACGATTTCATGTTAAATAGACAGAACAAGTTGATTCTCTTGTTGTCAGTTTTTAAGATACACCGAATGATACTGGTAGAAACTGTAGTGTGGAAACCCATTCGCACGATACAAATTATATTTATCTATGAAATTCTACATTTATTTATCAATGATAGCCGCGAAGAAGTTTTCACAAAGTACAAGAGTACCAAAGCTACTGTTATATTTTTATTACAACACAAAATTAAATTTAACGGGCAATTTGCAAACCCTAGTTCTAAGACCTAATAATAACGAGGGCAATTGATCCGAAGTGACCAAATGTTTTGCATTTACAACATATTGGCGTTTTTCTCACTAATAAGTAATATCTTCAAGTACCTTTCTTTCGTAGAACCTTTACTCTTCGTCGTTTACGCATATAGCGTTAAATTATTTAAAGCGAATTCAAACAGACCAGACGCAACTGGCCTATTGAACTCGTTGTATTTGTTCAAAATGTTGTCTACAACTTATGCTAAACAGAAATACGCTCGCTTCGTATTCAATTTAAATCAGCTACCTTGCTTAAAATTTGTTTTTTTTTAACTGGCTATCACTTCTAAAGAATAGAGGAGAACAGTGTACAAGATAAGAATACCTTACGTTAGTTCTGCTCGAAAAAACCTCAACAGATTTAGAAAGAGCAAGATTCATACAAACCATTAATAGATACAAACCAATATGAAAATATATGTCTAAAATACCATATCAGCTCGCATCTGCTAACAAAGCATTATCTTGTCTACAGTATTTCATTAGCAGTTTGCATGGCTTTCGCGTCTCTGACTTTCGAAAGAACGGATGACGTGAAAAAGCAAAAACGCGACCATCAAACATGAAAATAAAGTTTTGCTTCCAGGGTTACCTCCCTCCTGTGAACTGTTGTGAATGAATAATATTATTTAGTTTTCATACGTCCCAACCACTCCCTTGCGATTCGAAATTAATGACACAAAATTAACAAAATAACAACCGATTAATCTGAAACAGCTGTTTGGATTATTTTCAAATTTAAAATTTTAAAAGTTAAAAGTTCAAATCTTAAAATTTAAAAGTTCAAAGGAAAAAGTCCAAGGAACGCTGACGTCATAGCGCCGCGCATGCTCACAAGAGCATGTGTTCTGCGTCCCACATGCAAAAGATTTACTTAGAAAGAAGGTTATAAATATATCTATGATCTAGAGTGGTTGTGGATGGTCCGGACGTAGAGGGTTATCACTCAATTCACCCCTCGCCTCACTTGACCATCCCTTTTACTACTTTATTTTATGTAACTTTTTTAAATTTTTGTTTGTTAACCCTTTCACTCCTGGGTACTTTTGAGCAACATTGTAAGAAAAACAGACTGAAAACAGAAACCTCCCCCCCTATTTCAAGTCCAACACTACCAGTTAAGCTAAGCTACCGCTGACCCAAGACGGTATGCCTTGAAGTTTCCAACAATGCACTGCGGTGCCTTTTCTTCCTAGCGACGGCACTGCTACAGCCTGTTGCTTACAACAGTTTTGCTTGTAATTTGCTTAAAAATTACAGCTTTTTCACATCTGGAGAGTGCCTTAGGACATCATGAAGTATTTTTGGGCATAATTAATGCTGCGCTTATGGATGTTTGCACGCTGAAGTTGATTCAATGGGATAATTCCTTGTCTGGGCTTCACCAAGTGAGAAAGGAATTTTCTGGTGAATGGCCTCATACTCTCCAATGTGGGCCATCTTTGCTACCCAACCTTATTCAAAAATTGTTTTCAGGCTTATTCTGGGTTCCTTGGACCTGGAAATGTTTTGTTTGGCTTCGGGGCAAAGAGACTTATAAAAAAAACTGTTATGATTCTGGGGGAGGAGATTGCCCGCCTGTCTGTCAAGGTGTTTCCAAGACTCCCATGATGCAGTGCAGGCATGCAAAATAGGCTAAACATGGTGACTCGCTTCTAATGGAGGTTCTAGCATTGATTATTGTGACTGATTGCTGTAAAATGGGACCTGACGGAGCCTAATAAAGGTATAGATATTGGTGACTTGATCTGTGTTTGCATGTCTCTATTTGTAGTTTGGAATTTTGTGTCTTTTTTGGTAAGAAATGTTTCTAAGTGTAAGCATTTGTTTACGAATTGGTCAGAAATTAAGGTTGTTATTTTGACAAAAGAGTCAATTCTATTACATTGCTTGGATGCGCTTTTGAAGGTCGTCTACGCCTTGGATGAATCTATGAGTATCCGGGTCTGGTGATGTTTAGTTTGCATTTTTGACGTTTTGGAGTTGGGCCTATATTTTACAGGCGTCTCAGGGCGTTATGGCAATGAAAGACTTAAAGCAGTTCTCAATATTCCACCTTGATTTCTCCAAAAAATTATTACAGAAAAATATATATCTATGTGGTAAGCCCCTGATCAAATTCCACTAAAACAAATGATTATTAGGTGTTCATTTTAAACGATGGAAAGAGAGAAAGGACTGGGTCTCTTTGTAGCTTTTGCAGCAGATATCGATAAATTTTGAAGTTCTCTGAAGACCATATTTGCCACGAGGCATCCGGAGAACACGTAACTCTCGATTACATACTCGCAAATGCAATCCAAATAATATGACAAGCTTTCATATCACGTAAAAAATGTTTTAGCGCGTGAGTGATTTTTTTTGGAGTCGACACATACAGTAAAGCTACAGTCAATATAAAATGATGATAGAATGTCGATTATTACGTAAAAGAAAAAGAAAGAAATTCTCCTACCCGGAACTAAGCGGTAAGAGAAAATTAGTTACCAGAAGCTGTTAAGAATACCGAATTCGGGAGGGGTTGGGGTTGGGGTTGGGGGTGGCTTGTTGCCTGGGGCATGGGATCAGTACCTTTGTTGCGATGTCCTTGTTTGCAGCCATCATATTGGCGACAACATGAGCTCCGCGATGTTTGATTTCGTTCTTGTTGGAGAGAAGCATTTCCTTCATAATGTCTAGCCAACACCCCACCTACAAATGCACGGTAATAAGGAATACACTTTAAACAGACGGCAATACACTTAAAATAAATAGTAATTCCCTTTAAATAGACGTAAATACACTTTAAATGGACGGCAATACAATTCAAATAGATAGCAATACAAAAAGACGACAAATACACTTTAAATAGACGGTAATACACTTTAAAAAGACGACAATACACTATAAATAGGCGAATACACTCAAATTAGACTACAATACACTTTAAATAGACGGCAATACAATTCAACTAGACCACAATTATTTAAATCAACTAAATAGTAAAATAGATGACAAATAGATTAGAATACACATTAAATAGATGATAATAAGACGGACGGACGGACACGAATCCACCAACAGACCGGCGGTAAGACAGACAATGAATCAGACAGACAGACTGACAATACATCAAGTCAGACAGACCTTGGCGACTTGGTTGCAAACGATCTCACTTGCCGTCAACATGGCTAGTCCTCCAGATGCAGCTCTAGAGGAAAAAGTCACATTTAAAGAAGGCAAATCATGCCGCAATTATAAGCTCAGTTCCCGCACAATACAGACTAACTAAAAAGTCCATTTCCATCGGACAATACGAGCAAATCACTAAGAAACGCTCAATAAAAAAACATTAATCAAGTATCAGAATACACTCGAAGAATGCAAATGAACCGCTGTAATTTCAATTGTACACATAACAAAGTAGCAGTTGATGGACATTCTTTAAGCTCCACTGTGAAATAGAGACAATTTTAATGATAAAGGGTAACATTAACCGTAACCCTTAACAATAGCTACAGAACGTCCCATCCCCCAACTGTTACCTTGTAGACACCAGTCCTTTTCGCCCGGGTAGAAACCTGACACGCCCTGCCGTTGAGTCGACTATCCCCCACCCCACCCTCCTAATCTTACCTTTGTAGACCGAAGTCCTCCTCGCCCGAGTAGACAGTGAGTAGCTTTACGCGCTCAGTCGGTGAATCGACTTTTTCATACAGCTTGAAGACCTGCACAGAATTTAAAGCGAGGCTCGGGTTAGATTGGCAGTGTACCTGGCTTTCTACATTGGGCATTGTACCGCACTGCGTGAACCTGTATTGGTGAGGTGCAAGGACTAACGCTTGGAAGACTGGGCGTTTAGGACTGTAACTAACTTGTCTTCATGAACAAAGGTTACCGTAAAATAACTGACGCAGTCTGTATCTATATACTGGTGAGTGGTGAAGTCAGTCTCTGTAAGCGCTGAGACTATGGCATAAGCGCTATTCAAAAACATGTTACGAGCATTGCAGTTCTCTATCTTTCCTTTTTCCAACTCCACTCCTACCTCTTCACACAGTATCATGTTACACATGCATTCCGTAGAGGCTCGCTTCAAATCTTCATCTTGATCAAACATCAGCATCTCAATGTCTGGAATTCCCTTCTCTTTAACAATCCGCTTACTGCAAACACAAGAACACTTATCATACAGTAGCACCTAAATAAAGCAACCACATCCCTATTTCCCATTAATCATAAGTGGTGAAAACACCCCCATAAAGTGACACATCCCTATATGGCATAAAATATATGGCATAAAAACACTTCAAATAAGTGACCCTATCCCTATTCGTCATAAGAGATATAACGTAAAAACATCTCTTAAAGCGACTAAATCCTTATCCTCACCATAAAGACAGGTGTTATGAAAATTTGATTTCTGCGACAGTGTTAACCTCGTGGTAAGACCTTTAGAGGGGGTAGGGGGATCCATTAGTACAAGTGGTTCAACTTACATCATAGCAAAATATTTAGATAATACTAAAGAATATGGCGTTTAGGAAAAATATCAGAGAATTAAAAAATGTAGGGCCAGAAAAAAATACAATATTATAAGAGAGCATATGGATACAAACTACATGAAATAAATAATCGCCATCCAGATTTAGGAAGATACACTTTCATAAGATTTGAGAGTTCGAATCCAAGCTACCAGCAAACAACGGACCATGACATAGCATAGCATATTTCATCTGTATTGTAGTAAGCTGCAAGTTTGTGGACCCTTACCGTACGTCGTCGTTCAGCTGTGCGAGGTTCGTCAATGCCATAAGAGCTTCGTACTGCAACAAACCCTAGAAAAAAAAAACGACATATTGAATGTGACGGAATCTCCTAAAAGTGATTAGTCGACGACTTATCAATACGTATAAAATGGAAGGGGGGATTTAAAGAGAGGCGACCAGAAACACCCTTTGTTTAACAATATTTCAAGGCCATAAAAATACCAAGAATACAGAATGGACCTGAAACGTTAAGTGTTGTTTTCGGTTGAAAGCGGGTATTCGTACCAAAGCACCTGGGGTGGGTGGGACGGGGGTGGGGGGGTGTTAGGTGGATAGATAATCTGGAAGGGAGGAAAATGTGGAACATATATGATGGCGTGGAATGGCAAGAATGGGGATGACAAAAACAAATATATAGAGTTACAAAATGGAAAGGTGGGATATTTCTTAGAGCTCTTCGAAATGTAAAGCAACCTTACGTGTATTCTAGCACAAGGTTTATCATCAGGAGGTAAGACCAGGTACTAGTCAAATGCGAAGGGGAGGAATAAGTGTTGTTCATGGAATGCATTTAACATCTCTTTTGCAAAAATATATTATTTTTACTTCAAAGATATTATATTCACTTCAAAATTTGCGCGTGTTTCCTTACCGGCCGATCCAGGTACCTAGAGGGAACACTAATGACTAATGACTAAATTTCTCGCCATGTTGGACGAGCAAGTTATATATTATACAATCTCCAAGTAATAATAATCACCAACTCGTGTTACAGCCCCATACCCAGGGTTTTTCTTGCGAAATCCGAAAAAGTGCCCCTAATTTTTCCGAGGGGGGGTGGGGTGGGGGGGGGGTGGGGGGGGGGTTCTCTGATGGAAATCTGACCACCCCCGAAAAAAGTATTTTTCATTCCTTTGCAGTATCTCCACGGGACGTTTATTGTCGGATTTGGCTACATACAGAGTAACTAATACAGAGTGATCTAGCTTATACTTTATAGTTGTCTACAAATAGCACGTTTACTTTTGAGCCGAAAGTGGACCTCGGCCGTTGTAGGGGGGGGGGGGGGTGCGTTAGCACCCCCTGCACCTCCCTGGGTACGGGCCTATTGTTGTCATTAGGGTTGCTAGTATAGGAATTAATCTTTAGATGTCTGAATAACAAATGTGAGCGGAGATACATGCCCTCTTTGACGGATGCAACATCTTCACCAATGGCCGGATCAGACCGAAACTCTATTGAGCAAACACAGCGAAAAAAAAGTTAAATATTAATACTTTTGCTATGGCATTTGAATGGATTATGGTCGAGAAGAACGAATAAATGCTTCACTACCAGAGACTAAAGTCCGGCGCACATGGTGAGGAAAATTTCATGCGTGCAATTTGTTTACTGCCTCGCGCACAGGTAGCCCAAGATTTTGGTAAGAGTTCAAATCGTGAATCTTGAATCTTGAAAAGGCGCTTTAATACGGCCAGAGAACACGCAAAAAGTAAACATAAACACTATACCACACACGTCTTTCCAACAAGTTGTTTTTTTATTTTTCACTAATTTTGTTTTTCGCCCTTTATGTTTACCGTAAATATCATTAGCGACAAATAAAGAGCTTGGGCTACCTGTGCCTCGCGAGGCCAAAGGCCCACAGGATGCGGACGTCAATCAAACGAAATTACGTCTCACAAGCATCTGAGGCAAAATTCTCACCAGCTTGTACTGTGAGTTTTTGGCCTCGCGATGCAGTGAGGGTATGCGCCGGGCTTGAGAGACCAAAGCGTCATTCTATTCGCCTCCTACGAGTAGTATCTAGCAGGCATGAGATCATGTGACGATGTACAGTTATGTGGGGTTGTAAGAATGCGTATACAACTTATGATAATGAGTAGCAAACGTTCCTGTACTTTTTGAGGGAAAAGAAACCCAGAGGAAGGAAGGAAACCTGCAAGAAGTTCGATGAGTGAGATCTTGAAAAAATGGGGCGAGCACAGAAGTCAAAATCTCGCTCATCGAATTTCTCATTGGTTTTCTATATTCCTCTGAGATTCATTTCCCTCAAAACATACGTTAACGCTACGCAGGCTATGGCAGATAATGACATGAACGCTACGGGCTGATTTTGCTCATATTTCGTCACTATTTTGGCTTCCTCTTAAATATGAAACAATCTAAAGGCAATGCTTTTGCAATCCGTACCTTGTGTCCCGGGAAGGCAATCTCAGGGTTCATGGTTATCGCGATCTTAGCAAGAGCTTGAACCGCCTTATCCTTGCCCACCTCTGTGTTGTTATCAGCGAGACTCAGCAACGCCTGGAATACGAGAAAACTTTTCAATCACTACGTGGTTGTATAACCGCGGATGGTAGTATACCACCCACTTCTGTGTTGTTATCAGCGAGACTCAGCAACGCCTGGAAAGCGAGAAAACTTTTCAACACTACGTGGTTGTATAATCGCGGATGGTAGTATACCACCCACTTCTGTGTTGTTATCAGCGAGACTCAGCAACGCCTGGAAAGCGAGAAAACTTTTCAATCACTACGTGGTTGTATAACCGCGGATGGTAGTATACCACCCACTTCTGTGTTGTTATCAGCGAGACTCAGCAACGCCTGGAATACGAGAAAACTTTCCAATCACTACGTGGTTGTATAATCGCGGATGGTAGTATACCACCCACTTCTGTGTTGTTATCAGCGAGACTCAGCAACGCCTGGAATACGAGAAAACTTTCCAATCACTACGTGGTTGTATAATCGCGGATGGTAGTATAAGAAGGGACAAGACGAAGGGAAACAGAAAAAGACGAAGTGGGGTCTCTGGTAAGGAAGGAGATAGAAGGGTGAGGATGACGTGGAAGGGGAGAAGGGGGGTAAGACAAAAGTAGGTAAAGAATGAATTAGTTCCAGGTTAGGTCACCTTTACTCCTCCCTGTTGTACTGTGACACCACGGTTAGCCTCGTTAGTAACGATGCCTAGGAACACCCTGCACAGAAGGAAAAAGATCATCAGATCAACGTTCTAAAAGAGGCACTATCACTACTTTGTCATTCTAGCCTTTTATTAAAATGATTTAATATTTTTAAGCTGTGACTCTTGTCATATTTTGGGGTGGTATAGTTGGTCAGTTACCTGGAATGGGTGGGTGGAAAGGGTGGGTGATGGGGTAAATACCTGGAAAGGGTGGGTGATGGGCTAGTTACCTGGAAAGGGTGGGTGGTGGGGGTAGTTACCTGGAAAAGGTGGGTGGTAGGTAGTTACCTGGAAAGGGTGGGTGATGGGGTAGATACCTGGAAAGGGTGGGTGGTAGGTAGTTACCTGGAAATGGTGGGTGGTGGGCTAGTTACCTGAAAAGGGTGGGTGATGGGGTAGATACCTGGAAAGGGTGGGTGGTTGGCTAGTTACCTGGAAAGGGTGGGTGGTAGGTAGTTACCTGGAAAGGGTGGGTGATGGGGTAGATACCTGGAAAGGGTGGGTGGTAGGTAGTTACCTGGAAAGGGTGGGTGGTAGGTAGTAACCAGGAAAGGGTGGGTGGTAGGTAGTTACCTGGAAATGGTGGGTGGTGGGGTAGTTACCTGGGAAGGGTGGGTGGTAGGTAGATACCTGGAAAGGGTGGGTGGTAGGTAGTTACCTGGGAATGGTGGGTGGTAGGTACATACCTGGAAAGGGTAGGTGGTAGGTAGTTACCTACTGGAAATGGTGGGTGGTAGGTAGTTACCTGGAAAGGGTGGGTAGTGGGGTAGTTACCTGGAAATGGTGGGTGGTAGGTAGTTACCTGGAAATCATCTCTCTACTGGTAAGACTGGCAGAGCTGGTAAGATTCACCAAAGAACTGATACATCCTGCCTGAACCGCGAACAAAAAACAACAATGAAAACATAAATGATAATAGAGACAGTGTTTAACGACTTAAACATTTTCATTGCAGCTAGATCTCTATACAAAATGTGCTGGTTTAAGATTTCGCAATTTGAATTAATAACGAAAAGGAATATATCTAGCAAAAAAGTATTTATCCATAATCAGGTACTTGTGTGTTGAAACATTTGTAGACTGAGATAAAACGATTTAGTATTCAACAAAAAACAACTCTGCTCCCGGAGAGCGGCTCAACACGAAACTTTAATCCATAAAAAAAACTGGCTTCAAAGACAACTTAGATTTATTTACAGCTTGCTTGTAAGACATACTGTCTTTAGAAGCCTAGTACCAGGCGTTTTACCGGTTTTCCTTTGCCCGGAGATGAGGCATTGTGTAGGCTGGGACGGGCTCTTGCCATCCACAGGAAACCCAACCAAAGGAAACCCGTTAAGAACGCCGGGTACAAGACTGGGTCTTTAGTGATTATATAATAGTATTAATGGCGATGATATCGGTTCGAGTTTACCTTGATAAGCACATCAATTCTTTTGTCCACATATTCCTTGCCATCCTAAGGAAGTAAAGCCAAATAAAGTCAACTTGTTTATGATGCAAACCCGAGGCTACAAAACCTCAAATCCCTAAATTCACGAATGAGAACGGCGAGACGACTAGGCGAGATAAGATATATTGGCCGAGAGGGAGAGTGGAACCAGTGGACATACCAAACATTTGAAAGGATGTTGGTGAAGAGCTGCGATGGCCGAGTGGTTAAGGCGTTGGACTTGAAACCCAATGGGATCTTCCCTGCTTGCAGCGAAGGACACTTTTTTTCGTTAAAAGGCGAGGCGCATTCATTTGCAATCTATTTTTATCTTAATTTATTTTGTATCGCACGAGTTATTTCAATTCAATCAATCTGAATCTTAAAAACCCCGACAATAACCAAAGCGTTCGGCTTAACCGTCCACGTGTGTAGTGTGTGTAGCGGGGGTTTGGTCGTGTTATGTAGAACGAAACCATACGATGTTGGCTGTGCAATCTGGAACGAGGGCCCTCGCAACAAAAGACAAATAAGAACACAAGAAACATATTGGCTGTCGGTCTACCGGCTGTCGTAACTACGAAATTGATTCCCGTCACACACAAAAAAAAACATTCGCGACTCGGATACGAAAAGCATGAAGTGAATTGGTGAAAACAGGTATAATTTTATTTATGATATAATGCCGCACGACTAGCTCTGGACATTCTGTGACGTGAAACTCAGTGACGTGACATTGGTTCGATCAATTATAATTCTACTACACTTGTGCGCGAACTCAATCACGCTCATAAAATGTACCTTCTCTGCAAGTTTGGGAAACTTAACTTGTGCGAACTCACACGCGCTCATACAATGTACCTTTTCTGCAAGTTTGGGCGTCTTAACTTGTGCGAGCTCACACACGCTCATACAATGTCCCTTCTCTGCAAGTTGGGCATCTTAACTCACACACTCACACGCGCTCATACAATGTACCTTTTCTGCAAGTTTGGGCATCTTAACTTGTGCGAACTCGCCCAGTTTCTTCATCTCTTCTGGGATCTCCGGTAAATCGAATGTGTTGGTGAGGTTGACGAAGGTCTGGCAAACACCGTATAGAAGCGTACTGTCCTCCTGATTCTATAAAACGCATTTAACCGTGCGTTAGTGGCATGTATACAGACGAAGAGGGATTTTTTCGGAAGGCTAGAAAACAGTCAAATCATGCGAAGTGAGTGGCAAACCCACGGCAAGGAGTGACGATCATGGCACGCTGCTCTCGTGTTTAAACAATCGGGTTTTTATGAGTAGGGACCATAGGACAAACAGAGCGACCTAATAACATTATGACTTTGGAGTATTGTCTGTAAAGAACGTAGATAAAGATATAGAACGCAGTCGCCAGTAATTCCGTGTTGTGATTGGTTAAAGTAGCATTAAACGCGAAACCGCGCTAAAGGGGTAGGGACGCCCCCTTTTCACGCCTCGAGAAGTTGGAAATCAGAACCAAAATGGCGGACTAACCGTTAAGCAGAGCGATAGACACAAAATTTCCTAATAAAACTCTGAATGCGTCCTTTAGATCCCAAATTCGTCTTTCTCAACTTGATGTTTCTTTCTACCTTTGCTAGTTTATATGGAACCAAATATTCGATTTCGATAAGAAAATCCGATACGTCTTGACAGCTCGACGGCTGAGCGACAACTGAAGGGGTCGCTGCCCTGGGCACGCTTCTTTTATAGCGCGGTTAAGAAGACGTTTTATTTCGCGTTTAAGAAGACGTTCCGACCGTACTATATCATCGCGTATTAAAGCAACATTGTCTCCAGTTTACTTCCGGAGGTCCGACGGAAACCTCAACCGTTAAAAGACAAAAGAATCTATTCGAATCCGAAATATTTAACAGGTCATCCGCTCTAAATTAGCATTCACACCCTCAAAGAAACTTCCAATAGACACACTGCCTTCTATATTTTGAAATATTTTTCGTGTTTTCCGTTAAAAATCATCGGAGATTCTTACGTTATCGACCGGAAGTAAACTGGTGACCATGCGGCTTTAAGCGATGAGTTGATATTGTTGATAGTGAGAAGTGCCGGAGTGTAATTAGTATGTCATGATGAGGGATTACTGCGGGATTAGAGTATGATTAATGAGTAATTGGTAACGAATGATTAGTGCGTGTTTAGAGCTTAGTGGGTAATAAAGTTAGTGAGTGTCAATGGTTTAGCACAGTACGGCGTCTTCCGTGCAACAACGCAATTATTGAGGATTAGCATTACAACGCCTCTGTTTGCCTCGCTTGAAAGTTGTTTTTCGCGTCGTATGGTCGTAGAGTCGTATGGGCTTCTCCTTCTCAGGTCACGCGCGGCCAAAAACAAGATGGCGACACAAGTCATCCTTGTAAATGAGGTGTGATTTAGAGAAAATGTGGGGCCCTTACATCAGGACTTTAAAAGCTGTCCTAATGTGGTGTGAAGGCGCCGCTTACCTTGGTCAAGTCCAGTAGGGCGTTCAGTGCTTGTGCGTCCCCTATAAATTGCTCCTGGAATAAAGGGGATACCAAGAGGACTGAGTAGCAATTCTCCTAACTGCTTTATTGCTTAGCTATGTAAGGGTTAGGAGAATTAGGAGTTAGATTATCACAACGTATTTGAGTGCTTATGCATCCTCTATGAAATGCTATTGGAAAAGGGGATTACCAAGAGGATTGAGTAGCAATTCCCCCTACTACTATATTGCTTGGTTATGTTAAAGATTATGAGGATTTGGAATGGAATAACCATAGGGTAATAGTATCCAGGCGCTAATCCAATTATTGAGGGTAGGGTGGGGTGGGTGGGGGAGCTATTGCCTATGATATTGTGGTTGGGGCAATTGTTTCTTTTACGTACTATTAGCTTAATAATCACGCCAAGGATAGAAAGAAAAATTTCACAACTGATAGCTAAGTGAACTCATATAAATACTGTTTAGTTTAAGGGATGATCTGTGGAACCGAATCTTATCGTGGCAATGTTAAAGCAAGCAAATTAAATCAACAAGGGGTGCATATATTTCGCTTAAGCAAGGAAGAAAAGAACAAATAAAAAGGTAGAGGGAAAGAAATTAAATCTAAAAGGATTTGGACAAAAAAAATTACTAAAAACAATAAGATACGAAAAAAGATGTTTTTTCTAAATGTGCAAATATATTTGTCCGTATAGAGTTTGGTAGCTAGTAATCAATCCCTGGAGACGTTTTGTTTACCTAGAAAATGAAACATGAAAAGCAACACAAACATGCGGACGATGGAAAAAACAATTTGTTGGTGACAGCTTTTCCTTATTTGAGGTTTCCTTATTTCTTTATTAATAATATTTATATTTATAATATTTAATAGCACTTTAGAATATTGCGACATGATGCATGGAAAACCCGAAAACTTTTAAAGAAAACAAATCACTTTTTTATTTTTTTGACAAGGCAACTAAGATAAAAAATTTTCTATATTGTCAGAAACTAGTATTAAAACAAGTATTAAGCAATTACGTGGGTAAATCTCGATGAATATGGATTACAGGTGTCCAGTCATACAATCACGTACACAGAAAGATTATTAGTAGTTGTGCTATAACATCGCATGTATAAAAGTTTAAAAATTGTTTGAAGAGGTGTTTTATTTTTCCTCCCATTCGATCCCATAACCGCTGTGAAAGTTAACAACTGTGAAAAGCCTGACGAATTAACCCATGAAATAAAAGATCATTGAAAAAGCGAAATTATTACGTTTTTATTTTTTTATGTTAAAACAACAATATTATTAATTTTCAACTGATCTTATTTTTGGTTCATCTCTCAAAGTTTTCATCGTTAATATTTTCTATTGCACCTTGCACTCTTGGATTTCTGCAACTTGCGAAACAAAAAAATTACAAATAGAATCATTTACTAACTGTGTTTTCTTGGTCTTTGTGGATGGAAAATGTGTTCTGAGTACAAATAAATATTTGACCTTGGACAGGTTTGCAGGTGATATCTGCCAAAGTTTTGTTCTCCGATGCTCAAAATAATTATATTTGCTAGTTCGTGTTGTTCGACCTTGTTGAGCTTAAATGCGAAATGTTATTATTGCAATTTTGACAGCAAAATATAGCTCTGATAATAGCAATATATTCACGTCTGAATGACCGACTGGCAAGCCCGTATACTATAGGGTTTACCATGCTTGAGATGTAAACTAGAAAGCCGTACATTAGATAGACACGACGATTGAATGTCGGCTCCCCGAAAGCAGAGTCTAAATAATCCACCACGCTTACAGGTATCCAACACGCCGCAAAACACATAAACACTACAACCAGTGTCTTAGTAATCTTCGATTCCTTGACATGAGCGCGGAGTTCCTCGGTGTTAAGATTTCCTTGGGTGGAGAAAACTTTGTTAGAGCGGTTGACTTCTCTGAGCACGGCTATGTAGCAGGTCGTAATGAGCGTCAGCGGTAGACCGATGTATGCGACTTCAATGAAGGTTGTGTAGGGAATGTAGGCCTCAAATCTATACAGACACATAGCTTTGCCGGGCTGAAAGGCGTAACCACGAAAGGAGAAGAATAGAGGTGGGATTGAGCCGATTAGTGCGTTACACCACACGGCTAGAATGTAGACGAGAGTGCGGCGAGGCGTGAACTTGCTCGGGTACAACGCAGTCTTGACGATACAGAAGAATCGATTCACGGAGACGAGTGCCATCGTGTGTAGCGATGCCAGGCCAAGTGTCAACACAAAGAATCCATGAGCGCGGCAGAACGACTCGCTGAAAATCCACTCGCCGTGAACGAGTGTTGCTAGCGAGTAAGGCATACACAGAGTTGCCATAAGGGCATCACTAACTGCCAGCGCTACCACGAACATATTGGAGATTGTCCTCAGCCGCGGCTTGCGGTAGACCGACGAAAAGACTAACAGGTTCCCAGACAAGCTAATAAACAGGACGGCACTCAAGAAGACGGACTCTAACACTACGACATATTCGCTACGAGAGCGCAACTCTGACTGAAGACGGTCTATCTCTGTAGCGTTCATTCTTACTAATAGCGCTTACTGAAAGCCTTCTGACATACAGTTAGCGGTTGGATTGATTCCGGTTTTGAGCAAACAGGGTAGTGTCATAGTAAAGGCACACACTCCATCACGTACTTTTGCTATGACGGAATAAAGGCGCGCTTTTTATCTTGTATAGCACGCATGCGCAGTTGAAATTTAAAGATCGACCAATTCCGTGCGGTGTTGGAAAAATTTATCTATTCTTTGAGAGCAGATGAATCGGAAAAGAGAGTTGCTATGTACTCAGCTAAGACGGATTAACTACCATAGGAAAAACAATAGCTCATAAAGGAGTTTCTTGTATATCTTTTTATATAATTACTATTGCATTGAAAATTGTTATGAAAAACGATGATGCCACAAGTCATAGAAGTAAGAATTACTTTTTAATTTTGACAGCAGATCCGACAGAAGCAAAAAAATGGCAAAGTTCAAGGTCGTGTTAGCTTATATTTGCTTGATTTTTTGCATAGATGTTCCTTGTGTAATATAAAACAAAATAAGCTTTAGTATTTTTGGGTAGATAATCCTTCTTGAGATATTGCAAATAGTAAGACTCTTGATTTGTCTGAAATTGCCCAATTTGCGAAATTGCGAAATTGTTCCTTTTTCATGCTCTCAATCATATCTCAAGAATGGCAACTCAATCATATCTCAAGAATGGATTAGGGTTAAAAGTACAGCTACAAACCTGTGTTTATCATCGTCCTTAGGGAAAATTTAAACAGCCATCATAAGTGTAAGGGTTCCTTTTTTTTATAACGATAACTATTTGTATATGTACAATTATGATATTAGTATTACAGGTATGAGAAAATATAAAAAGTAAAATCTTAGATATTCGGGTCGGTTGTCATCATCATATCCAATCATATAACATCTGTGTGAGAAAACAAAAATTCAAGAAATGATTATTACAGTGGTGATAATTTATGACAGCAAATTCACAACAGGGAATCGATAGGCAAACAACGATATAAAATCTGTAAAAAGTAATAAGTACAGCTCAGTGTTAATGGTTGTACGAAAGGATTTCTAGACCTCAATGTTGATGAGAAAATCTCAACACATTTGTCATAGCCTACAGTGCAATCTCTATGATGCCTGTTTAATGAAGGTAAGATATTTTCCTGCTAGCAGTGTTTTTTTTTTCTGTTTATTTCTAGAAGTTAACTTATTCCAGTCGCTTCTATCTTTTGCGTTTTTGTTTGTCAAACAAACAACGAAGAATACAAAAACGTGAAAGATAGACGAGACAGGGATAAATGAACTGCTAGAATCAAATATGAAGAAAGATCTGTTAGCAAGGCAAAATATTAGGACAGATTCGATCAAATATGGAGAGGTCAATTAAATACGAGTGTCAAAATTTTTATCAAAATGAGTTTTCGCGAATACCTTTTTTTAATTATGAGCAAAGATAAGATTTTATGTTCGCATATCATGCGAGAAATTTCTCGGCCGGAGAAAAAATCCTCGATAGATGATAGTGTTAGAGGATGCGCAAATTAAAAGACTCCTTAAAGAAGTGAATTAATGATGGTGACCATTGTTTTTGCAGCTGAAACGTAGAATATCAATGTCACATATAGACAACTAGAGACAGGGAAATATGGTTTTCCCCCTTTTTTCGCCATCGCGCGCTCATTTTTCCGGTCTGCCTTGGTCTTTAAGGTTGGTATAATGATAAACCAAGAACTATGAATTATACTAGTTATAATTTTTGGTGAGATCATTAAATGAACATTCTTGTTCGTCTCAAGAAATACGCTCAGGTGGCGGCACTACTAGGGCAGCTGATGGCTTTGCAAGCGTAATCTTAAGATACCGAAGTGCATAACAGAAATCGTAACTTATTAACTAATTCCGGCTATACGACTTTGGTGTGACATTTTTAAGTCAATAAGAAAAATAAAATTTTTCAAAATCAGCCTTAGTATAGAAGTTCTTTGGTTGTGTAGTTCAAAAAGAAATGCTAGAAAATGAAGATGAAACAATCGACTACGTTCATTTGCTTGTATCTGCACAGGGAGCTCACCTCTACGGTTTGTAAGTTGGTATGCCGTGACACGGAAGCCATTTCGCAGTCGAGACGGCCGTTAGACCGCTTACCAATGAGAGAGCGCCAGAAAGCACCGGGCGCCGAAAAAGTAGACACGAGATACAAACGCACACGCACTAAATCAACAACAACGCAAAGCTAAAAAACAACTCTAACTTTGTTCAAATCGTAGAGGTGAGCTCCCTGTGTATCTGCATTTGGTACGTAAAAAGAAAACTATGCTTTTTCCAAATGATACATTTGACTGCGCACCCCTCCCTCCCTCAGCTAATACTGTGTACGCGCCTGTTAAAGCCGCATTATCACCAGTTTACTTCCGGAGGTCCGACGGAAACCTCAACCGTTAAAAGACAAAAGAATCTATTAGAATCCGAGATATTCAACAGGCCATCCGCTCTAAATTATCGATCACATCTTCAAAGAAACTTCCAATAGAGACACTGCTTTCAATATTTTGAAATATTTTTCCGTTAAAAATCATCGGAGAATGGTACGTAATCGACCGGAAGTAAACTGGTGACAATGCGGCTTTAACTATGTCTAAAGACTGAATCAGACAGCACGATTTAGTCGTATGCTACCTGCCTACGACATATCTAAGCCCTAAATTACACACTGCGACTTTCGTAAGCGAACGTCGTAGCAGAGTCGTAGGCTGATTTACACTCTACACTCGTATTGTAGAGGGAGTTGCGGGCAAATCGCATACGACTCTATGGCGCTGTCTAAGTCAGCCATAAAGGGCCAACCATTTGATATCCGACAGGGGTAAATACTCCCGAAAGAAATCAAATAAACAAATATATCTAGAAAAAAAATAAACAATATATACTTGGCACAGGGATAATCCAGAGATAAAAAGTACAGCAGGCGAACTGGCCACCAAGAATCTAGCAGGAAACAAATATCTTACCTCCGTCAGATATCAAATGGTCGGTCCCTAACAGATACTACAGTTCGACGTTATAGGGGGGATATAAGGTATTTCTAATAAGAGGTTATTTCCTTTGTTTACTCGTGAACTCCTTAGCGATGCTTCCAAACGCGTTGTTTGCTCAGAGAGGACAACATAACAACAAAAAAAACGAAACGATGAATCAAATAAAGTTATGAGAAGAGGACTTTGGTTAAACAGCTCAAATAGCCTTTCTTCCTATCGCAGTGTTATAGACTCCTGCACTTTTATTACTTGCTGCGGGGAAACTACAGAAATAATGGATGTTTACTCAATTTCATACAGATAGCACGACTTCTACGCATTAAACTATTAGCTTTATAAACAGTCACGTATTTTCATTTTTAATAAAAATAATTTTTCGTCGCCGTAAAAGGGCACAACATCCGGGTTCCTGCGGTGAATACCGTTTTCCCAGACATCCCCCCTATATTCTCTTCCTGATTCAAGTAACCCAAATCCCAGAAACCAAAAAAACAATTATTTTTCATCTTACAAAAAAAAAACGCTTTTTCTGTAACTTAGAACAGGACTATTTTTCTTATTATAGGGGGTACTTTCGTGGGGGTTTTAGTGGGGGTATTCTTTGCGGGGGAGGGCGGTTCGTTACCTTAACATCTGCGTCCATGGAGAGAAAGGACAATGCCTCTGCCGCCCATTTACGGGACTCGATCTCCTTCTTGGGCTTCGTCAGGTAGCTAAAACACGGGAAGAAATACACGGCATCAGTTAGGAGCTAGTACACGAGAGGACATACAAGACGTCCTTAAGTAGCTAGTACACGAGAGGACATACAAGACGTCCTTAAGTAGCTAGTACACGAGAGGACATACAAGACATCAGTTAGTAGCTAGTACACGAGAGGACATACAAGACGTCAGTTAGTAGCTATTACACGAGAGGACATACAAGACGTCAGTTAGTAGCTAGTACACGAGAGGACATACAAGACATCAGTTAGTAGCTAGTACACGAGAGGACATACAAGACATCAGTTAGTAGCTAGTACACGAGAGAACATACAAGACATCAGTTAGTAGCTAGTACACGAAAGAACATACAAGACATCAGTTAGTAGCTAGTACACGAGAGGACATACAAGACATCAGTTTGTAGCTAGTACACGAGAGGACATACAAGACGTCAGTTAGTAGCTAGTACACGAGAGGACATACAAGACATCAGTTAGTAGCTAGTACACGAGAGGACATACAAGACGTCAGTTTGTAGCTAGTACACGAGAGGACATACAAGACGTCAGTTAGTAGCTAGTACACGAGAGGACATACAAGACATCAGTTAGTAGCTAGTACACGAGAGGACATACAAGACGTCATTTAGTAGCTAGTACACGAGAGGACATACAAGACATCAGTTAGTAGCTAGTACACGAGAGGACATACAAGACGTCAGTTAGTAGCTAGTACACGAGAGGACATACAAGACATCAGTTAGTAGCTAGTACACGAGAGGACATACAAGACATCAGTTAGTAGCTAGTACACGAGAGGACATACAAGACGTCCTTAAGTAGCTATTACACGAGAGGACATACAAGACATCAGTTAGTAGCTAGTACACGAGAAGACATACAAGACATCAGTTAGTAGCTAGTACACGAGAGGACATACAAGACATCAGTTAGTAGCTAGTACACGAGAGGACATACAAGACATCAGTTAGTAGCTAGTACACGAGAGGACATACAAGACATCAGTTAGTAGCTAGTACACGAGAGGACATACAAGACATCAGTTAGTAGCTAGTACACGAGAGGGCATACAAGACGTCATTTAGTAGCTAGTACACGAGAGGACATACAAGACATCAGTTAGTAGCTAGTACACGAGAGGACATACAAGACATCAGTTAGTAACTAGTACACGAGAGGACATACAAGACGTCAGTTAGTAGCTAGTACACGAGAGGACATACAAGACATCATTTAGTAGCTAGTACACGAGAGGACATACAAGACATCAGTTAGTAGCTAGTACACGAGAGGACATACAAGACGTCAGTTAGTAGCTAGTACACGAGAGGACATACAAGACATCAGTTAGTAGCTAGTACACGAGAGGACATACAAGACGTCCTTAAGTAGCTAGTACACGAGAGGACATTCAAGACATCAGTTAGTAGCTAGTACACGAGAGGACATACAAGACGTCAGTTTGTAGCTAGTACACGAGAGGACATACAAGACGTCAGTTTGTAGCTAGTACACGAGAGAACATACAAGACATCAGTTAGTAGCTAGTACACGAGAGGAGATACAAGACATCAGTTAGTAGCTAGTACACGAGAGGGCATACAAGACGTCATTTAGTAGCTAGTACACGAGAGGACATACAAGACATCAGTTAGTAGCTAGTACACGAGAGGACATACAAGACATCAGTTAGTAACTAGTACACGAGAGGACATACAAGACGTCAGTTAGTAGCTAGTACACGAGAGGACATACAAGACATCATTTAGTAGCTAGTACACGAGAGGACATACAAGACATCAGTTAGTAGCTAGTACACGAGAGGACATACAAGACGTCAGTTAGTAGCTAGTACACGAGAGGACATACAAGACATCAGTTAGTAGCTAGTACACGAGAGGACATACAAGACATCAGTTAGTAGCTAGTACACGAGAGGACATACAAGACATCATTTAGTAGCTAGTACACGAGAGGACATAGAAGACATCAGTTAGTAGCTAGTACACGAGAGAACATACAAGACATCAGTTAGTAGCTAGTACACGAAAGAACATACAAGACATCAGTTAGTAGCTAGTACACGAGAGGACATACAAGACGTCAGTTAGTAGCTATTACACGAGAGGACATACAAGACGTCAGTTAGTAGCTAGTACACGAGAGGACATACAAGACATCAGTTAGTAGCTAGTACACGAGAGGACATACAAGACATCAGTTAGTAGCTAGTACACGAGAGAACATACAAGACATCAGTTAGTAGCTAGTACACGAAAGAACATACAAGACATCAGTTAGTAGCTAGTACACGAGAGGACATACAAGACATCAGTTTGTAGCTAGTACACGAGAGGACATACAAGACGTCAGTTAGTAGCTAGTACACGAGAGGACATACAAGACATCAGTTAGTAGCTAGTACACGAGAGGACATACAAGACGTCAGTTTGTAGCTAGTACACGAGAGGACATACAAGACGTCAGTTAGTAGCTAGTACACGAGAGGACATACAAGACATCAGTTAGTAGCTAGTACACGAGAGGACATACAAGACGTCATTTAGTAGCTAGTACACGAGAGGACATACAAGACATCAGTTAGTAGCTAGTACACGAGAGGACATACAAGACGTCAGTTAGTAGCTAGTACACGAGAGGACATACAAGACATCAGTTAGTAGCTAGTACACGAGAGGACATACAAGACATCAGTTAGTAGCTAGTACACGAGAGGACATACAAGACGTCCTTAAGTAGCTATTACACGAGAGGACATACAAGACATCAGTTAGTAGCTAGTACACGAGAAGACATACAAGACATCAGTTAGTAGCTAGTACACGAGAGGACATACAAGACATCAGTTAGTAGCTAGTACACGAGAGGACATACAAGACATCAGTTAGTAGCTAGTACACGAGAGGACATACAAGACATCAGTTAGTAGCTAGTACACGAGAGGACATACAAGACATCAGTTAGTAGCTAGTACACGAGAGGGCATACAAGACGTCATTTAGTAGCTAGTACACGAGAGGACATACAAGACATCAGTTAGTAGCTAGTACACGAGAGGACATACAAGACATCAGTTAGTAACTAGTACACGAGAGGACATACAAGACGTCAGTTAGTAGCTAGTACACGAGAGGACATACAAGACATCATTTAGTAGCTAGTACACGAGAGGACATACAAGACATCAGTTAGTAGCTAGTACACGAGAGGACATACAAGACGTCAGTTAGTAGCTAGTACACGAGAGGACATACAAGACATCAGTTAGTAGCTAGTACACGAGAGGACATACAAGACGTCCTTAAGTAGCTAGTACACGAGAGGACATTCAAGACATCAGTTAGTAGCTAGTACACGAGAGGACATACAAGACGTCAGTTTGTAGCTAGTACACGAGAGGACATACAAGACGTCAGTTTGTAGCTAGTACACGAGAGAACATACAAGACATCAGTTAGTAGCTAGTACACGAGAGGAGATACAAGACATCAGTTAGTAGCTAGTACACGAGAGGGCATACAAGACGTCATTTAGTAGCTAGTACACGAGAGGACATACAAGACATCAGTTAGTAGCTAGTACACGAGAGGACATACAAGACATCAGTTAGTAACTAGTACACGAGAGGACATACAAGACGTCAGTTAGTAGCTAGTACACGAGAGGACATACAAGACATCATTTAGTAGCTAGTACACGAGAGGACATACAAGACATCAGTTAGTAGCTAGTACACGAGAGGACATACAAGACGTCAGTTAGTAGCTAGTACACGAGAGGACATACAAGACATCAGTTAGTAGCTAGTACACGAGAGGACATAGAAGACATCAGTTAGTAGCTAGTACACGAGAGGACATACAAGACATCATTTAGTAGCTAGTACACGAGAGGACATAGAAGACATCAGTTAGTAGCTAGTACACTAGAGGACATACAAGACATAAGTTAGTAGCTAGTACACGAGAGGACATACAAGACATCAGTTAGTAGCTAGTACACGAAAGGACATACAAGACATCAGTTAGTAGCTAGTACACGAGAGGACATACAAGACATCAGTTAGTAGCTAGTACACGAGAGGACATACAAGACATCAGTTAGTAGCTAGTACACGGGAGGACATACAAGACATCAGTTAGTAGCTAGTACACGAGAGAACATACAAGACATCAGTTAGTAGCTAGTACACGAGAGGACATACAAGACGTTATTAAGTAGCTAGTACACGAGAAGACATTCAAGACATCAGTTAGTAGCTAGTACACGAGAGGACATACAAGACATCAGTTAGTAGCTAGTACACGAGAGGACATACAAGACATCAGTTAGTAGCTAGTACACGAGAGAACATACAAGACATCAGTTAGTAGCTAGTACACGAGAGGACATACAAGACGTCATTTAGTAGCTAGTACACGAGAAGACATACAAGACGTCAGTTAGTAGCTAGTACACGAGAGGACATACAAGACATCAGTTAGTAGCTAGTACACGAGAGGACATACAAGACATCAGTTAGTAGCTAGTACACGAGAGGACATACAAGACATCAGTTAGTAGCTAGTACACGAGAGGACATACAAGACATCAGTTTGTAGCTAGTACACGAGAGGACATACAAGACATCAGTTAGTAGCTAGTACACGAGAGGACATACAAGACATCAGTAAGTAGCTAGTACACGAGAGGACATACAAGACGTCAGTTAGTAGCTAGTACACGAGAGGACATACAAGACATCAGTTAGTAGCTAGTACACGAGAGGACATACAAGACATCAGTTAGTAGCTAGTACACGAGAGGACATACAAGACATCAGTAAGTAGCTAGTACACTAGAGAACATACAAGACATCACTTAGTAGCTAGTACACGAGAGGACATACAAGACGTCAGTTAGTAGCTAGTACACGAGAGGACATACAAGACATCAGTTAGTAGCTAGTACACGAGAGGACATACAAGACGTCAGTTAGTAGCTAGTACACGAGAGGACATATAAGACGTCAGTTAGTAGCTAGTACACGAGAGGGCATACAAGACGTCAGTTAGTAGCTAGTACACGAGAGGACATACAAGACATCAGTTAGTAGCTAGTACACGAGAGGACATACAAGACGTCCTTAAGTAGCTAGTACACGAGAGGACATACAAGACGTCAGTTAGTAGCTAGTACACGAGAGGACATACAAGACATCAGTTAGTAGCTAGTACACGAGAGGACATACAAGACGTCAGTTAGTAGCTAGTACACGAGAGGACATACAAGACATCAGTTAGTAGCTAGTAAACGAGAGGACATACAAGAAATAAGTTAGTAGCTAGTACACGAGAGGACATACAAGACATCAGTTAGTAGCTAGTACACGAGAGGACATACAAGACATCAGTTAGTAGTTAGTACACGAGAGAACATACAAGACGTCATTTAGTAGCTAGTACACGAGAGGACATACGAGAGGTCAGTTAGTAGCTAGTACACGAGAGGACATACAAGACATCAGTTAGTAGCTAGTACACGAGAGGACATACAAGACGTCAGTTAGTAGCTAGTACACGAGAGGACATACAAGACATCATTTAGTAGCTAGTACACGGGAGGACATACAAGACATCAGTTAGTAGTTAGTACACGAGAGAACATACAAGACATCAGTTAGTAGCTAGTACACGAGAGGACATACAAGACATCATTTAGTAGCTAGTACACGAGAGGACATACAAGACATCAGTTAGTAGCTAGTACACGAGAGGACATACAAGACATCAGTTAGTAGCTAGTACACGAGTGGACATACAAGACATCAGTTAGTAGCTAGTACACGAGAGGACATACAAGACATCAGTTAGTAGCTAGTACACGAGAGGACATACAAGACATCAGTTAGTAGTTAGTACACGAGAGAACATACAAGACGTCATTTAGTAGCTAGTACACGAGAGAACATACAAGACGTCAGTTAGTAGCTAGTACACGAGAGAACATACAAGACGTCAGTTAGTAGCTAGTACACGAGAGGAAATACAAGACGTCATTTAGTAGCTAGTACACGAGAGAACATACAAGACATCAGTTAGTAGCTAGTACACGAGAGGACATACAAGACATCAGTTAGTAGCTAGTACACGAGAGGACATACAAGACATCAGTTAGTAGCTAGTACACGAGAGGACATACAAGACATCATTTAGTAGCTAGTACACGAGAGGACATACAAGACGTCATTTAGTAGCTAGTACACGAGAGGACATACAAGACATCAGTTAGTAGCTAGTACACGAGAGGACATACAAGACATCAGTTAGTAGCTAGTACACGAGAGGACATACAAGACGTCAGTTAGTAGCTAGTACACGAGAGGACATACAAGACGTCAGTTAGTAGCTAGTACACGAGAGGACATACAAGACGTCATTTAGTAGCTAGTACACGAGAGGACATACAAGACGTCATTTAGTAGCTAGTACACGAGAGGACATACAAGACATCAGTTAGTAGCTAGTACACGAGAGGACATACAAGACATCAGTTAGTAGCTAGTACACGAGAGGACATACAAGACGTCAGTTAGTAGCTAGTACACGAGAGGACATACAAGACGTCAGTTAGTAGCTAGTACACGAGAGGACATACAAGACGTCATTTAGTAGCTAGTACACGAGAGAACATACAAGACGTCATTTAGTAGCTAGTACACGAGAGAACATACAAGACGTCAGTTAGTAGCTAGTACACGAGAGGACATACAAGACGTCAGTTAGTAGCTAGTACACGAGAGGAAATACAAGACGTCATTTAGTAGCTAGTACACGAGAGAACATACAAGACATCAGTTAGTAGCTAGTACACGAGAGGACATACAAGACATCAGTTAGTAGCTAGTACACGAGAGGACATACAAGACGTCAGTTAGTAGCTAGTACACGAGAGGACATACAAGACATCAGTTAGTAGCTAGTACACGAGAGGACATACAAGACATCATTTAGTAGCTAGTACACGAGAGGACATACAAGACATCAGTTAGTAGCTAGTACACGAGAGGACATACAAGACGTCAGTTTGTAGCTAGTACACGAGAGGACATACAAGACGTCAGTTAGTAGCTAGTACACGAGAGGACATACAAGACGTCAGTTAGTAGCTAGTACACGAGAGAACATACAAGACATCAGTTAGTAGCTAGTACACGGGAGGACATACAAGACATCAGTTAGTAGCTAGTACACGAGAGGACATACAAGACATCAGTTAGTAGCTAGTACACGAGAGGACATACAAGACATCAGTTAGTAGCTAGTACACGAGAGGACATACAAGACGTCATTTAGTAGCTAGTACACGAAAGGACATACAAGACATCAGTTAGTAGTTAGTACACGGGAGGACATACAAGAAATCAGTTAGTAGCTAGTACACGAGAGGACATACAAGACATCAGTTAGTAGCTAGTACACGAGAGGACATACAAGACGTCAGTTAGTAGCTAGTACACGAGAGAACATACAAGACATCAGTTAGTAGCTAGTACACGAGAGAACATACAAGACATCAGTTAGTAGCTAGTACACGAGAGGACATACAAGACATCAGTTAGTAGCTAGTACACGAGAGGACATACAAGACGTTATTAAGTAGCTAGTACACGAGAGGACATACAAGACGTCAGTTAGTAGCTAGTACACATGAGGACATACAAGACATCAGTTAGTAGCTAGTACACGAGAGGACATACAAGACGTCAGTTAGTAGCTAGTACACGAGAGGACATACAAGACATCAGTTAGTAGCTAGTACACGAGAGAACATACAAGACATCAGTTAGTAGCTAGTACACGAGAGAACATACAAGACATCAGTTAGTAGCTAGTACACGAGAGGACATACAAGACGTCATTTAGTAGCTAGTACACGAGAAGACATTCAAGACATCAGTTAGTAGCTAGTACACGAGAGGACATACAAGACATCATTTAGTAGCTAGTACACGAGAGGACATACAAGACGTCAGTTAGTAGCTAGTACACGAGAGAACATACAAGACATCAGTTAGTAGCTAGTACACGAGAGGACATACAAGACGTCAGTTAGTAGCTAGTACACGAGAGGACATACAAGACATCAGTTAGTAGCTAGTACACGGGAGGACATACAAGACATCAGTTAGTAGCTAGTACACGGGAGGACATACAAGACATCAGTTAGTAGCTAGTACACGAGAAGACATACAAGACATCAGTTAGTAGTTAGTACACGAGAGAACATACAAGACGTTATTAAGTAGCTAGTACACGAGAGGACATACAAGACATCAGTTAGTAGCTAGTACACGAGAGGACATACAAGACATCAGTTAGTAGCTAGTACACGAGAGGACATACAAGACATCAGTTAGTAGTTAGTACACGAGAGAACATACAAGACGTTATTAAGTAGCTAGTACACGAGAGGACATACAAGACATCAGTTAGTAGCTAGTACACGAGAGGACATACAAGACATCAGTTAGTAGCTAGTACACGAGAGGACATACAAGACGTCAGTTAGTAGCTAGTACACGAGAGGACATATAAGACATCAGTTAGTAGCTAGTACACGAGAGGGCATACAAGACGTCAGTTAGTAGCTAGTACACGAGAGGACATACAAGACATCAGTTAGTAGCTAATACACGAGAGGACATACAAGACATCAGTTAGTAGCTAGTACACGGGAGGACATACAAGACATCAGTTAGTAGCTAGTACACGGGAGGACATACAAGACATCAGTTAGTAGCTAATACACGAGAGGACATACAAGACATCAGTTAGTAGTTAGTACACGAGAGGACATACAAGACGTCAGTTAGTAGCTAGTACACGAGAGGACATACAAGACATCATTTAGTAGCTAGTACACGGGAGGACATACAAGACATCAGTTAGTAGCTAGTACACGAGAGGACATACAAGACATCAGTTAGTAGCTAGTACACGAGAGGACATACAAGACATCAGTTAGTAGTTAGTACACGAGAGAACATACAAGACGTTATTAAGTAGCTAGTACACGAGAGGACATACAAGACATCAGTTAGTAGCTAGTACACGAGAGGACATACAAGACATCAGTTAGTAGCTAGTACACGAGAGGACATACAAGACGTCAGTTAGTAGCTAGTACACGAGAGGACATATAAGACGTCAGTTAGTAGCTAGTACACGAGAGGGCATACAAGACGTCAGTTAGTAGCTAGTACACGAGAGGACATACAAGACATCAGTTAGTAGCTAGTACACGAGAGGACATACAAGACGTCCTTAAGTAGCTAGTACACGAGAGGACATACAAGACGTCAGCTAGTAGCTAGTACACGAGAGGACATACAAGACATCAGTTAGTAGCTAGTACACGAGAGGACATACACGACATCAGTTAGTAGCTAGTACACGAGAGGACATACAAGACATCAGTTAGTAGCTAGTACACGAGAGAACATACAAGACATAAGTTAGTAGCTAGTACACGAGAGGACATACAAGACATCAGTTAGTAGCTAGTACACGAGAGGACATACAAGACATCAGTTAGTAGTTAGTACACGAGAGAACATACAAGACGTTATTAAGTAGCTAGTACACGAGAGGACATACAAGACATCAGTTAGTAGCTAGTACACGAGAGGACATACAAGACATCAGTTAGTAGCTAGTACACGAGAGGACATACAAGACATCAGTTAGTAGCTAGTACACGAGAGGACATACAAGACGTCAGTTAGTAGCTAGTACACGAGAGGACATATAAGACGTCAGTTAGTAGCTAGTACACGAGAGGGCATACAAGACGTCAGTTAGTAGCTAGTACACGAGAGGACATACAAGACATCAGTTAGTAGCTAGTACACGAGAGGACATACAAGACGTCCTTAAGTAGCTAGTACACGAGAGGACATACAAGACGTCAGCTAGTAGCTAGTACACGAGAGGACATACAAGACATCAGTTAGTAGCTAGTACACGAGAGGACATACAAGACATCAGTTAGTAGCTAGTACACGAGAGGACATACAAGACATCAGTTAGTAGCTAGCACACGAGAGGACATACAAGACGTCAGTTAGTAGCTAGTACACGAGAGGACATACAAGACATCAGTTAGTAGCTAGCACACGAGAGGACATACAAGACATCAGTTAGTAGCTAGTACACGAGAGGACATACAAGACGTCAGTTAGTAGCTAGTACACGAGAGGACATACAAGACATCAGTTAGTAGCTAGCACACGAGAGGACATACAAGACATCAGTTAGTAGCTAGTACACGAGAGGACATACAAGACATCAGTTAGTAGCTAGTACACGAGAGGACATACAAGACATCAGTTAGTAGCTAGTACACGAGAGGACATACAAGACGTCATTTAGTAGCTAGTACACGAAAGGACATACAAGACATCAGTTAGTAGCTAGTACACGAGAGGACATACAAGACGTCAGTTAGTAGCTAGTACACTAGAGGACATACAAGACGTCAGTTAGTAGCTAGTACACGAGAGGACATACAAGACATCAGTTAGTAGCTAGTACACGAGAGGACATACAAGACGTCAGTTAGTAGCTAGTACACGAGAAGACATACAAGACATCAGTTAGTAGTTAGTACACGGTAGATATATACGGCAGTGGAAATGAGAACACCAGTTTGGACCCGATCATATGTTCTCATAAAAGGCTAAAACCAGCAAGTGTTTGATCAATAAGGAACATCTTTCCAGTGGACTCGGATAGTAGCAACATCGCGAACATTTGATCATAAAGGGACACCTACCTTCTAGCGGACTTATATAGCTTGAGAGTTGCGCCATCGGCGAATGTCTGATCATTCACCGCCCCTCCACCCGTAGTTCCAAGCTTGCACAAACCCTGGGAGTAAATGATGGTATGAACAGGGCTTCTGGAATTACGCGCTTGTGCGGAAGCGCGTAATTTGGCTTTTTCCGCGTAATCCGCGTAATCCACAAATTTCCGCGTAATCCCGCGTAATTTGGCTAAATTTTGAAAGACAAAACATTTAATTGCACAGCTGATGTGTTCTTTTAGGGTTGTTACCTCTATTTCTCGTGAAAAAAGAGTGCGATATTTCGAACTGAATTTCCGGAAGCAAATAAAATGACTAGGCGTTCATTGCTAAACCGCGAAAGCCTAGGACTAATAATGAAATACTTTTTTAATTGGCTGGTGGCCAATGAAAACTCGCCTAATATATTTTCACGCAAAAATTAACCTTTTTCAAGTTATTTCGTGCCTTCCTTCGGTACAAAATGTTGTTTGGGCGTAACAGTTGATATTTCGTGTAATTTAGCGCGTAATTCAGTAAAGAATCCCGCAAAATTTTGATTTTTAAAGAAAAATGTATTGCAAAATCCCGCGTAATTTAGCGCGTAATGATTGATTTTCCGCGTAATTTAGCGCGTAATTTAGCCAAGAATCCCGCGTAATTTTGAGGGTTTTTTTCGCGTAATTCCAGAAGCCATGTATGAAGTACATGGACAATAACATAAACATTTTTTGCTCAATAAAGCAATTGCTTTTGGGGGGAGGGGGTCTCGAGAAGGGAGAGGAAGTAGGATAACATCCCGATGTTTATAGTTTCACCACAGTAGCCACATTAGAATTATATTTTAGTTGACTTCATAAATGTCCCATGCTGCCAATGGCGATAAGAGTAGAGGACTGTTGTTGGCAAAAGAATAGCGACGTAAATTCAATGACGATGTGGCCGACTATGATAATTTTGCTGATGATGATGTGAACAGATGATAATCATGACTGTTATCATCATCAGTAATTATGACTGTGACTTCCTGCTCAAGTGCTCTTGTCAGTCACACCTTTGTTGTATGTTTTTTATCCAAAAAATGAAGACAAAACTTGAAGAAATTCTGAAATATCCATCTAAAAGCAAAATACGTTGTCAGGGGCGGATCTGGGGGGGGGGGGTTGGTTCAGTGACAAAGGGGGGAGGTGGTAATTTGTTACGTAGATCCGCTACTGGTTGTTATCCGATGGAAATCTGGAAATGGGTGCCTTCTCTAATTTGGTATTTTGCTGAAGGGGAAACAAAATGGCAGCTAACAGAGACCTTTTAAAGTGCGTAAAATCCCTTACCACAAGAGCTCGAACTCTGACTTCGTCATCTCTTAGTTGGTAAAGCGCTCGGAGTGCTACAAGCCCCTATGAAATAGAAATAGGCAGTTACACCCGTATCCTGTGTCACATTAAAAGGATCAACATACTTTAATTGAACGTATGGTGCGCTAATATGATTACAGTTAGATTGCGTAGTGTCGTATGAATTATTTTCAATCGAAGGAGGCTATAGATGTCATCTATTCACCTCGTCTCCAAGGGTGGAACACAAAACTTTGTCAGACGTGCCTAGCGCTAGAGTCTCTGCTGAGACAATCTGCAACAAGAACAAAAGACATCAAAAGGCAAAGAAACTATCATCTCATATTTTGTGTTTGGATGGGAAAGGGAGGCACAAGATCAATCAAATGTGATGTTTGTGGATATGTGGTTGTGAAGGTAGGGAAAGGGGGCACTTTACTAATATAATAAATTAAACAAAATAAAAGAGCTGGATGAATATGGAAATAACAAAACAAAAAACAAATAGGACACAGGTAACAAATCGACACACGGTTGATGATGGACAAGGCAGGGTCGACCTGCTGACATTTCCATGGTTATCCCTCTACGCCTTGGGCTTCCTGTGTTGAAATCGAGCGAAGGAATGGGTAACAAACATCCAACCATACCTTGCAGACTCGCTGCTCCATGGTGCCAAGGTTGATGACCAGAGGCAGGATGCCTGACTTGAGGATGGGTGCAGCGCTATCTTGGGCTCCTTGCATCAAGGCACACAGAGCAGTGCACCCCTCAAGGTGCGACTGGACACTAGATTTCTTCATGTACTCCCTGTATAAAGAGTGAGAATCAGACTGTCAATTTGGAGCTTTAAAGGGGCGCAATAGAAGACATGGCAGAAGGTAGCCTGAGTGTCATTACTGTACTTATTAAGTTTATTCCAGAAAAATAAAACCGTCTGATAGTCAGGCTAGGTGGAAGTTGCTGCCATAAAATTCTTCTTAAACCAAAGTCCAAAGGGGGCACTCTGGAAGAATTCATATGAATTGTGATTTATTTAGACATCTTGCCACTTAGAAATATGGAGATGCATACCCAATGACAGCTTCACAATCATTGCGGAATGGTTCCTTTTGCTTGTCGTCATGCCTACAATCGAGAATGATGTTGTAAATACAACTAAGGTTGTTACTGTAGTTTCCCATGTTCTGTGATTACCAACAGCTAAATAGCCTTCTGCCTTAATTGATCCAAAGTACTTGAACAGTTGAAGTGTTTTCATTGGCAACACTAAAATGGATTCCATTCAAGGAAAGTCTAATCCCCCCCCAATAAAATTATGTATCTGCTCCTGTACTGTTTTCACACAAGTCAAACATTGATCTTATATTATCCCATTATAGCATATCAATGAAATCCTAACAGTGGTAAATCAAAGAAAACTCAAGATTGGCAATTAGTTAAAATCCAAAACTGGCATATGAATGAAACCCTACATTGGCGTATTAATGAAAACCCAACATTGGCGTATCAATGAAACCCAACATTGGCGTATCAATGAAACCCAACATTGGCGTATCAATGAAAACCCAACATTGGCGTATCAATGAAAACCCAACATTGGCGTTTCAATAAAAAAAAAAAACTTTGGCGTAACAATGAAAACCCAACATTGGCGTGTCAATGAAAACCCAACATTGGCGTGTCAATGAAAACCCAACATTGGCGTTTCAATAAAAACCCAACATTGGCGTATCAATGAAACCCAACATTGGCGTATCCTAGAAAACCCAACATTGGTGTATCAATGAAAACCCAACATTGCCATAATAAAAGCCGAATATTGGCGTATTAATGAAAACCCAACATTTGCGTATCAATGGAAACTCAACATTGGCGTATCAATGAAACCCAACATTGGCGTATCAATGAAAACCCAACATTGGCGTATCAATGAAACCCACCATTGGCGTATGAATGAAAACCCAATATTGGTGTATCAATGAAAACCCAATATTGGCGTATCAATTAAAACCCAACATTGGCGTTTCAATAAAAACCCAACTTCGGCGTATCAATGAAAACCCAACATTGGCATAATGAAAACCTAACATTGGCGTATCAATGAAAACCCAAAATTGGCGTTTCAATAAAAACCCAACATTGGCGTATCAAAGAAACCCAACATTGGCAAATCAATGAAAACCCAACATTGGTGTATCAATGAAAACCCAACATTGCCATAATGAAAGCCGAACATTGGCGTATTAATGAAAAGCCAACATTTGCGTATCAATGGAAACTCAACATTGGCGTTTCAATAAAAATCCAACATTGGCGTATCAATGAAAACCCAACATTGGCGTATCAATGAAAACCCAACATTGGCGTTTCAATAAAAAAACAACATTGGTGTATCAATGAAAACACAACATTGGCGTATCAATAAAAACCCACATTGGCGTATCAATGAAAACCCAACATTGGCGTATTAATGCAAACCAAACATTTGCGTATCAATGAAAACCCAACATTGGCATAATGAAAACCCAACATTGGCGTATCAATGAAAACCCAACATTGGCGTTTCAATAAAAACCAAACTTTGGCATAATTAAAACCCAACATTGGCGTATCAATGAAAATCCAACATTGGCGTATCAATGAAAACCCAACATTTGCGTATTAATGAAGACCCAACATTTGCGTATCAATGAAAATCCAACATTGGCATAATGAAAACCTAACATTGGCGTATCAATGAAAACCCAACATTGGCGTATCAATGAAAACCCAACATTGGCGTTTCAATAAAAATCCAACTTTGGCGTATCAATGAAAACCCAACATTGGCATAATAAAAACCGAACATTGGCGTATTAATGAAAACCCAACATTTGCGTATCAATGAAAACCCAACATTGGCGTTTCAATAAAAATCCAACTTTGGCGTATCAATAAAAACCCAACATTGGCATAATAAAAACCGAACATTGGCGTATTAATGAAAACCCAACATTTGCGTATCAATGAAAACCCAGCATTGGCGTATCAATGAAAACCCAACATTGGCGTATCAATGAAAACCCAACATTGGCGCATCAACGAAAACCCAACATTGGCATATCAATGAAAACCCAACATTGGCGTATCAATGAAAACCCAACATTGGCGTGTCAATGAAAACCCAACATTGGCATAATGAAAACCAAACATTGGCGTATTAATGAAAACCCAACATTGGCATATCAATGAAAACCCAACATTGGCGATCAATGAAAACCAGTCAATGACATTATTACACAAATGTGTCCATAAATGTCACTCAAATGGGACCCTTTTTTGGTGTATTGCTTCTGTGATAACGTACCCATAAGAGTCCCATATCGTTGACAATAAGACAGAGATATGCATCCGTGTGCGTTCCGTTACAGTGAGTGACTGGATGCCTGAATCAATGAGAGGAGCACTTGTAGCAGCGACATGAAGAAGCTCTTTTACACCTGTCATAACAAAGGACTGTCAGTGGAAGGTATCCACTAAAATACAGCAGTCAGAAGCAAAGCAGAATGGAATAGAAGGGGACTTTAGAGGAAGGAAGGGGACGACTGTGGCATGGGAGGGAGTGGCATATGACTTAAAAGCAATTGTTTTTCATTAAAGGACCACATGAAGTCTTAAAGTCTCTACAAAGTAGCCACACTAAGTACAATGTTTTCCTATTTGGGGAGATACTTTTGTGGTTTCCTTACACTTTCCTGTAAATAAATTGTTTTGGACGTTTGAACCCCTATTTTTATAAGGGTGCCTCGTTATTATAGACAGTAGTGGGAAGTCTTGAAACCAAAAGTACATATACATGTTTTGCACATTTTAATGTGGATAGGAATAGAACAATCAGGTCTTTTTAACAGAGTTGTATTTTTGGCACGGAATCTTAGTCTTAACCTTCATCTTAATCTTACCCTTCATGTTCACAAACATAAGGATTAGCAGCTTGTTCTTGGGAAAGACTTTAACAAGAGCATCGATACATTCGTCTCGACCTTCAGGACAAATCCTGAAAAGATAGAGGGATTAAAAAGTACCGTGCGCTTGCAAGGCATGTGTGTTATAGTCGTTTCAGGGTGCACTAGCTACAGTGATGCAGCTCAAATTCCGCAATGTATGTCAACAGAGAGAGAGTGCATCTTAAAGCCGCATTGTCACCAGTTTACTTCCGGAGGTTCGACGGAAACCTCAACCGTTAAAAGACAAAAGAATCTATTAGGATCCGAGATATTTAACAGGCCATCCGCTCTAAATTATCAATCACATCCTCAAAGAAACTTCCAATAGACACACTGCTTTCAATATTTTGAAATATTTTTCGCGTTTTCCGTAAAAAATCATCGGATATTGTTAGGTAATCGACCGGAATTAAACTGGTGACAATGCGGCTTTAAATATGACCAAAGGAGACAAAATCAAAATTAATATTATTGCGATTTGGATTCAAATGAGTAGTACACTTACTTTTCACTTCTGATCGCATTGATAAAAGATGTTAGGACTGCTTTATTCTCTGCCTTGTTCACTGAAAATGAAGCAAACTAAAATGTTATATTATCACAGGTGGGGGTGGAGGTGGGGGTACAGGGAATCCCCTGTTTGGGTATAGGGGTGCTGCCAAGGGTCCATCTACATATAGTGAATATAGGGGAGCAACCTGCGACATCAACATGTTTTGCCACCAGAAGTATCTTAAACTTCTTTCTTTATTTTTCTCTAATAACAGTGATGTAGCATCTATTGTGCAAGGGTTGGGTCATGGCTACTTTTTAGTACCTCTACTATTAGTCTGGAGTATTTTTTTTGTTAATGTGAATTGCCTGTAGTACCCTTCATTTGATTCACATACATACCTATCTCAAAAGGTGGTTGCCCTGACTCCCCCTTCTTTCTCCAAGCCCTCAAGTCATCCTCAAGGGTAGGCATGTGAGATAGAGACACAAGGGCTTGCTCAAGTGCTGCCGTGGCTGCCTTGGATATCTCCAGCACTGACTATAATAATCACAAATTATCATATGTGATAGAGACACTAGGGCTCGCTCAAGGGCTTGCTCCCGTGGCTTCCTTGGATATCTCCAGCACTGACTATAATAATCACAAATTATCATATGTGATAGAGGCACAAGGGCTTGCTCCCCTGGCTTCCTTGGATATCTCCAGCACTGACTATAATAATCACAAATTATCATATGTGATAGAGACACAAGGGCTCGCTCAAGGGCTTGCTCCCGTGGCTGCCTTGGATATCTTTAGCACGGACTATACTAATCACAACTTACATATAAGTAAACCCAATTTTTGTTTGTCTCATGAATATCTACTTTGGACATCTTTATTTGTATCACGTTATAAATGCAGCTCCATGAGTCAGCAAAATACATAGGGTGCAGGTATAGGTCAAGCAACCAACCAACGCTGTCCCACAATGAAAGTGGACTATGGCAAATAGCGAAACTGCAAAAGGTGGCATGTTTTGCCCCATCATACCCAGGCCATACTGTAGGGTCACTGCTCTGACAAAATAAGCTAAAATAGTAATAAGTCCAGGCCCCAATTTTTCCCTAGCCAACATAATAAGACACCATGTTATCAACACATACACACAATAGATGGGAAGAGCTTAACCCCCCGTGAGTGTCACAGACTGCTTGTTATAAATTTGCAGGCCAGTTGCAAGTAAGGGACAGATTTAAATTAGCTTACCCCTGTTTCTGTTAAAATATTGATTGATTGATGTTTTTTTCTTTGATATATACGTACCGATTCGACAAGCTCTGATAACAATGCAAGAGTTGTCTGCTGAAGAACTGCCATAGACTGCAAGTAAATTTGCATGTAAACTCTTGAGTTTCACCCTTAAAAATCCCAATAGTTTCACTTATTTTCTTCCCAAAGAGCTTAAGATTTGAGGCAAACCAAATAGTGACAAAACATACTGCCTGAATCTTTATTTTCTTCCAAGAAACCCCAATTAAAAATTCAGGTGATGTCTTTCTTCAATTATTTTCTATTAAATAGAAAATAATATATACCTAGCATAAGTCTAGAGTGATTGGCAGGGCTGGCAGCTGCTGTTAAACATGCAATTCAATTCTCATGGTCTTGTCAACATGAGAGAAAAACCTTGCTAATGTAATGTGTACTGCTAAAAAACACTAAAGAATCCACAATTGCCCATCAGTTCTAGGCCCATGGCAAGGGGGGGGGAGTTTGGAAGAACCCCCTACTCAACTAAAAGGTCCACTCTAGCAAAGGAAAATTAACTACAGTAGGACAGCTATCTGCGTAAAAGAAAATGGTCCATTAAATAAGCAAACACACCCTCCATCCAAAATCCTGATAACAGGTTGGTGTTTCTTGACTGATTTCCCCTATTCAAAACATTTTTTGGATTTTTCAGTAAATTTTAAAAATGCTAAAAAGTTAAATGAGAACAAAAAAAAATTAAATAGCCATATTCTAAAATATGTTTCTATTACTCCGTAAGTACTTAATTTTCTGCCTTATTTGATGTGAAAGGATATTTCTTTAAACATTCTCCCATTAGGTTGGTTTTGCCATAAGGTAAATGATTTCTCACCCTAGGAGCTGAGTTAGTACAGAGTCCCTTGAGGATCTTCAAGCCTGCAATCTTTTGATCATGAGAATTACTCCGCACCAAAGATGTTATATGAACAAGTCCATTACCTGAAAGTAATGGACAAAATACATAAAAATTAATTGAACAATGAGAATGGCTACCTTTAAATTACAAGATTTCTATGCTTGAAGTGAAAAATCAAGCCGGAGTCAGATTTGTCAATAAAAGATGACATTTAAAACATTTGATTGATTAATCTTAAGTTGATAATCTTATTCTCATACTTGTGACACATCTTTGTTGCTATATTGCAAGCATTTGAAGCTTTTTTATAGTTGTTTTATAATTGGAATACAGTCAGCAACATACAGTACTGTCATGTTAACTGATAAGACACATGGAAACAATGCAGTTTGCTACAGAGGATCACTTACTATGCTTCTCACCTCATTTAGGAATCCTACTCATACCTCAATTAAATATTTTGTTCAGCATTGAGGAGGGGGAGGGGGGGGGCAACACTAGCCAAAAAATATTGTAGATTGCCTTACCTCCCTGAAATATTCTCTGAGCACCAGGCTCATCTCTTGACAAAATTACCAAATTTTTCAGAGCCTAAAAAGGTAATTCAAATAAATAACTTCACCTTGGCTGGATTGTTGTGCAAAATAGTATATAATAATTAAAAAAAAAATGATTGGTACCTTAGCCTGTCTTTCCTCTGTGTCCCCTTTTCCAAACAGAGCACCAAACATTTCATCCACCAAACCATCTGTGGTGCGAACTCTCTCAGACTAAAAGAAAATAAAAGACTATTGATTAACCAATAGATTTAGACATTGCCTTGATTTTCTCCTCTTTACAATGACGATGCAGGGAATGTCCATCTAACACAACGACTGATCGTGGGAAATATTCATTCTGTTTAGGCTAAACCCTATGAATGAATCAATCAAAGAGAAATCAGTGGCAGATCTAAGGAGGTCAAGGGGGGGGTAAACCCTTCTCTCCCCCCCTTCAGACAGAAATATAAAAAGAAATGTATGAAAGATAAAATCCACTAATTTATTTTCATTTTTATAATTATACAGCATTATTAGTATGCGTCTCCTTTAAAGAGCTGCCCAATTTGAGAAATCCTGGATCTGATAAAAAACATTTATTGTGACATTTTATTCACACCTTTTCATGCAGTTGAGGTCCAAGTCTTCTAAGGGTTGCTTGTATTGTTGTATTCTAAAAATATCATGGGGGAAAAACAATTCATTTGCAAAATATTATTTTTTATATTGATTGTGATAACAATAAAACCTGAAACCACAGGAAGTGCAGCAGAAGTAACAAAAATGATTATGGCAGCTCTGTCTGTCTGTCCATCAGTCCAGAGATGCCAACTATCTTGAATTTTGCGGAGATATATGTATTTTAGCCTGATCTCACGTATTTTCACATACTGTATATTTGACTAAATAGTTAAAATACATGTTTTAATAAAGAATATGTCTGTCCTGTAGAAAGGTCTTTCTTTTTTACGTTTTTCGCCACTTACGATGCCAGCTTTGATGCATTTTCAGAAAATTAAAAGATGCGTATTGAGTAGCTATACGTCTATTCTGCAGATTCTATACAAAACTCCTCCTCCTCTCTCTGTCCTTCTGTATGGCTATTACTGTACCTTTGGTTCTAAATGACTAAGAGTACGAGCATCTTTGAATGCCTCCTCAAGCCTCCCTGTTGCCTCAAAGGCTTGAGATCTTCTGAACAGAGCTTTGGGATCATTTGGTACAATGTCTAGAGCTTTTAAAAATAGAATAAATAAGCATTAAATATGGTGAACAAATTGTCATATTTATTGTCACTGTATGAGATAGAGATGAGATAGATAGTTTCTTTCAAAAAGATCGCATGGCAGCTAAAAAACGCTGAATTGCGCAATTTACTCGAGTAAAAAAGAAAAAAAAGGAATAAAAAATATAACTATATATATGTATATTATTACAGGTAATAGATTTATATGCGACTATGATAAGAGGAAAGCTATATGCTATAAAATGAGCGAATATGATATGTTCAGTTAGGATTATATGTTAAATTTAGTGGTGCAACTTGATGCCATGGTCGGGATGAAAGATCGCCTAAAACATTTGGTTTGGCAGCGTGGTATTGAGAATGTTCTGGATTGTCTAAGACTATAACTACACTGTTCACTATAACTACAATGTTCCAGAACATGATAATTTGGATAATACATAAAAATGTACAAAAACATTGTGGTTGGATTGAGACAAAAAAAAAATAAAAAAAAAATAAATGTCATTTTGCTTTATTTTATATATATTTTTTTTCATATTTTATATGTGTTGTACTGCAGATGTTAACAATGCTGTGAACAATGCATACCTTTAGTAGCATCCTTTATTGCAGCTTCATATTTTTCCTATTCAATAAAGAGTACCATAATCAGATGTGATTCACCATAATCACCATGGAATTATTATAAGTTATAGCATGGCACGAGGAGAATTTAGTGATTTAGTGATCCACATGGATCTAGTCTAATGTTGGTTAGGTATCACGAGATCAAATAATCTGGTCTCTTGGCACAGGGTCTATTCCTGTGCAAATCAGGAAGCTGCCTTCTATCTGTTTCCCTGGTGGAAACTAGAAGACAAGCATCTTAGTTTGAAATTTCTCTCCTGCACTGATGTAGAGGGAATTCAGAAGACAAAAGATTCTTTTGTCTTTTTCTAAATCTCCCTCATTATTAATGCATGAGGGAAATTTAGAAACTAAATCTCCCTCATCATTAATGCATGAGGGAAATTTAGGACCATCTATTGTTTTCGAGGGAATTTCACTAGTAATCGTCCTTAGAAAACAGAAGAATCCGAGGTGACCATGGTATTAATGGTGTAACAGTCAGATCATTAGGCTGGGGGGTGGGGTGGGGTACAGGGCTACGGTTGCACCCCAGGGGCCAAAACTTTGTGGCACCCCATCCCCCCTCCTACAACAAATCAAGTCAAATATATTATCATGTTTCATTCTATAACTTTAAATACTGTAAGTCACTGATCTGCAGGTAGTCTGGGACTAATCATGCATTCTTCCAAATAAATTCATATGTAAAAAAATATATTTTTTAATGACCACTTGTACATGATGTCCTATCCTACGAATCTAACTACCTCTGCCCTCCCTGTTTCAATGTTACGTCCCCCTACCAGCTTAAGTTGACAGGCTGCTCTGTTTTTGTAGATCACTGCTTTCTCTTTCTGCTTTTCTTTGTCCTTCTCGTCTCCTGAATAGAGTTTAAGAGCTGCAGCATATGATGAAAGTGCCGCCTCATAATCGCCTGCTTTGAAATATTTGTTACCCTCCTCTTTGATCTCAACTGCAGACTTGGGGTTGTCCTAGATGTAAGAAATTAAATAAACATTCAAATTGTAATGACATTTTTTGTACTGCAGTAAAATTGAAAATTCTTAAATCACAAGGAAGCGTTTTTCTTTTTCAATTATTTTACACTTCAAATCGATGTTGCATCACCTAATCACAAAGAAGCATTCATCACTGCAGTGCAGGAATAAAAAAAATTGCCAAAGACAGAAAAACACGTCTCTTTGAATGAATCAAAATCTCTTCAATTTTTAATCAATTGAACGATGGTCTAGAATAGCATTTATTAAATAATTTTAACTATAGAAGGCCATTGTAACGCATAATATAGTGACATTTGTGAAATGATGCGAAACTGATGTTTTTACTTTTTATCACGCAAAGTGTGAATTTATAACATCAGCCTGAACCAAGCAATTGAATCCAAAATACACGAAGACACGCACTTCAGCTGAGTGATGTTAAAGTGATTTGACCTACTAGAAATAATTTAAGCGCTTGTTTCAGAGGCAGACATGGGAGATTTGAATGAGATGACAGCTTTACACATGTGCACGGAGTAAAGAATCTGTTCACATCCTACTATTCTAAAACACGAACAACCAAGAAAAAACTTACCGAATCCATTGCTTATACTGTAACACTTTTTGTACTTCCTCTTAAATAACGTTTAAATCATTTTATTGGAAATCAGAGGGTATTTTATCTGCAAAAAAAATTTCCAGACTTCGAAGATATCCAAAACTTTGTAAATGATGAGCCTGCGGAATTCAGCGGTGTGAGTTGGCCCGCGATCGGTATTTTGAATCAGCGGAATACTGTGTCTTTGTATGCGCACGGCGTGTGTTTACATCATAATCTGTCAAAATGGCGGACGGGCTGATACCTGTCGAAGGAAGCACAAGATTGCTTGCTCAGATCTCAGGCTCTCTGACCCCGCCAAACTCCCCGGTTAAATACACAAAATCTGGAAGGACAGTGAAAATACCGGTACAGAGAATCCGATGTGGAAAATACGATTTACGTGGTAAGGAGAGATGGCTAGAGTATATGCCCGCCTCGACAAATTTGAAGATTGTATACCGCGACAATCAACATTTTGAACACCAAGAGTGCACTGTGTTCAATTTGACGGACATTTCCGCGGCTGATCTTCGCATATCTGCAAGGTTTGGGTGCTTGGATGCCATGATTGGAACGGTGACGCTGGAATGCGATACTGCCATTTTTACCACCACCTGCGAGGCGAGAGCCCCCCAAAACACCTATGTCGCTGAATTGACATTCCACGTTAACTACACAGGCCAAATGCGAGATATCCTACGGTCATTAAGGCAAGCTAAACTAGCAGAGAGCACAGTTAGCAGAGAGGATTCTACACTGGGGTGCCCAGGAAAATCGCATGCGAAATTACGCGAAGGCCTTCCAGATTGGATTCAGTACCTCCCTCGCATGTTGTACACGCCTTTTTTACGACGCGTTATTGAGGTGTTCCTGGTGTGTTACACTTTTTTCTCCATCATGTGGGCGTTGTGGCAGTTGTATCGGCACGTGGATTTCATCAGAGCCTACGTTCAACCGTTAATCGACGCTTTGATTAGCCATATACAGACTTTGGACAAGATATTGCAATTCTTAAACACGATTTTTGAAGAGTACACTCGCCAGTGGATGGCGTACCTACGACCAGTATGTTTAATTCTTTACACAACGGCCACACCTTTAATCGACATGGGAAAACAAATCTGGGCATCATTATCTAGTTTATCTCTCGCTACTCTACAACCAATTCTATTCTTACTAGAGCCAGTAATTCATATCGTTAATGTTATATTCATCAAAACGCCAGTTGCACTATTTATGCCTTTGTATAATGTTTTTGTTACAGTCTGGTCTGTGTTTTATGACTCGATTGGACAGAGGATCTATCTCCCGCATATTGCTCAGTTTTTCCGTAGTGTCTTGCATATCCTCAAGGAAGTGCTTGAGCGTAGTGTACGTCTGGACCCGTTAAAAGCACAGTTGATTCTAATGCGATCAAACGTTCTGAATAGTGGGAAGTCTCTAGGCTTGGGACTTGTATATATTTACAAGTATGTGGAAAAAAAGGTTTGGCTCATATTTAGGAGTGGAGATGATGACAAGGAGGAATAGAGTAAAACCAGCTTGATGTGCAGCCAACTGGAAGTCAGTGCCTTGTACAGTTTGGTACTGAATACAGTTGTAAATACATGAAAGTATCCTCAATATATTCTATTGTTTATACTAAATATTATATTATATTTATTTATTTATCAATATCATTTATTCATACAAAGTTTATTATGTGAAATAAAACAAACATCATGTATAAGTGATAGGATTGTGTGTCCCCTCTTTTTTTATCAACATTAGAGAGAGAGAGAGAGAGAGCCCACAGACTGTACCATTTGGTTGGGACCAGTAAATCATGAACAGCAAAAATATCCCAGAAAAGCACACAAAAGGTTTTCAAACAACTAAATAAAAACAAGACTCAGTTTAAGTTGTCTTGAATAACTCATGAACAACTTGTGTTATTCATGAGGAGACAACTAACATCCCATATTTTGCTGGTTGCACTGTAACCCAAAGGCATCTCTGTCTTTCCTACCCTCTTCACCACTACACAACTATGTCAAAATACACTACAAGGACATACACAAATAACACACTATTTCCTAGCCAAATGTACAATGCTTTAGTGTCTATGTCAAGATTAGGTGGTTGCTGGTTCTGTTGAGCCACTTGGTGTCAATTGGAGTTCTCTTATTAAGGAGTTCAGTTCTTCGCCTTCAAGGATGTATCCATTACAATCCCCTTCCTGGCCAGGGCGGGATGTGACTTTGGCTGGAAGAGGCAAAGGAATCATAAGGCATCAAGAAACACTACAAAATCAACTTACAAAGTATATTGCGCTAGATTATGAATATCATTTTCATATGTCCTATGGATAACCTACCATATATGGGTGCTGTCTTAAGCCAGGAATATGAATTAGTGTCACCCTAAAAAATCAAAACATCAGTTAAAAGAATTTACTGCAAAATGCAACATGCAGTAGCTAGACGTAACTGCCTAAATATTCAAATGGAACATGGGGTAACCATTTTTTTTTAGTTTTTTGGTATTGGATTTAAATGTTTCAGACATTACAAAGCTACAGTAGCAAAGAGATAAACTATTATAAGGTGGATATTTTTTCAAATGGGAGCATTTTCACTTTCAAATTTTGTCCCACCCTTTCGAAAACAGTGAATAACAAGTGTATATTTCTGTTTTCTACCTTATTTTCGAGAGCACTGTTGTCATTTATTTGCTGGTATTCCTGAAACCAATCCTCAAAAGGCTTGTTATCAACCTGAACAATGCTACCCTTCACAATCACATTACGTTCAATGTGCTCTTTGTTGGCAAAGCTGTGCATGACACTCAGAATGGGTGCCTCTACCTCAACACCTGTGAACAAGGAAAACATTTGATACACAATGTCTGCAAAGTCTACTTATCAAACTAATTTTTCCCACTAAGAACAACCAAATCAAATGATTTTAATTTTAACTGCTGTACTGTATGCATGCTTCAACCCCTCTGAGACTCAACACGTCCCATTCTCCCTAAATATATCAATATCTCCATTACTCTGTGAGTGTGTATGCGTACACTCTATTTATGCTGGAGCCTTCATCGTAGGCATGTCTTCTACATCCCAAACCATTCTTCTTTATCCTGGTATGTCTACAATTTACCCCCACCCCCCCCCTGGATATATCATAACACTTTTGCTTACCTTGTGACTTCAATGTGTAGACTCCTTTGTTCACTCTAAGAGCTTTTATCTTGGTATGTCCACCGTAAGCTTTTCTCTCCTTTATTTTCTCTGGTAGTTCTTGGTTGATCTAGAAAAAAAAAGATAACAGCAAATCTAAATGGCATTTTCCTTACCATAGATTCAACAATATGTCATCAGGGAAAGTTCTTTTATATCCTGAGGGGGGTGGGGGTGGGGGGGGTGTGAGGATTTTGAAAACAGTAAGGGATAAAATAAGTTGACCCCCCCTTCAGGAGGAACACAATTTTCCATGCCCCCCTTACGCTTCCCTCATATTTTCAGTGCCCCCCCCCCCCCACCTCCTGAAAATCGAAGAAAGAAGGAGCAAAGAAAGGAATGGCAATAACAATGTTTAAGGAATGCAAGCCAGAGATTAGCTGCCAACTAGTCAGAAAAGTAGAGGAGAAAGAATTCGCTGAAAATGTTAATTAATAAAAGTTAAGGCACTCAATTTCTCAAAGATGCGACTAACTCCATGTTGCAACCTGATAATGGTTGATGCAAAAGAAGCAAAAAGGCTTTTCGATCTTCTCCTTGCAAGAAAAACGCAGCATGAGAAAAGAAAGAGAGTTAGGAAGAATCGAATCACATATGAGTTAGGGTATTGATGATGAAGAATAAGCACTTATAGCATTTAAATGTTTTGTTTATATTTTAGATATGGAACATAAACACTTTATTATATAATATAGCGGAAACCATAAAAAAATGTATTTAGGGTGTATACAGGTTTGCATTGAATAGATAAAATGTGGCTTAACGTATCCTGGACTCCTGGATTGTGCATGCCAAATAACTGCCCCAAACCGATACAAGTTAAACCAAGAAGTCTGATTAGACACTTCGTCAAATTATATAGTAGAGACAACACCCAAAGGAATCAGTGACCCCCCATTTTCAAATCCAAACACTTTTGATGCCCCCCCTTTAGACCTTAAAAAATTTATCGAGGTCCCCCCCCAGTATCCTCATACCCCCCCCCCCCTCGGGATAATAAATGAACTTTCCCTTAGTGTGCATGAACAATTTAGTAGTTTTTGTTTCTATCAAGAAGAAAGTCCATATGAGTATCAATTGAATTAATGAACATTATCAACATTTGTCTATTACAGCAAAATTCTGGTCCACAATCCAACAAACTGTAATTAAGCCAATACTTCCTACTACAAATGTCAAATAAGTTCATTTCATATAAAAAAAAAAGGAGAATTGCAAAAACAGGAAGGAGAACCGGTCCCGAATACAAGGAACCAACAGCCATTGCAAGAAATCAAGGCTTCTAGTATCTCTTCACAGTATGCATTTGTAAGGTTTTTTCACCATGTCCTCTTGTGTATAACCAGATGGTCATGACTGATAATAAAGAGCAATGCACAAATGCATGTGACTCAAATTATAAATACCTATCTAACCAAATATCTCTTCCCTAGTACTATAGTAGCTAGCAGCACTGATAATTGAGTTTTATGACATAGTACAATGAGTTGAGGCAAGATTAGTAAACAGAACTACATCTATAGACTTTTTGTGTAGTTTGCATTTCTCAAAGTTCAATAAAGTTTATCTTGTTGACATTTATTTAAGCGCCTACCCTTGTATCAGCTGGGCGCCGTCTTTGTCTCCAAAAACTCTTTGGGCGACCTCCACATAAATACCCTAAATCAAATAAAACAGACAGTCGACAATGTTAAAGCAGACATCGTTGAGGGGAGAAACGTTTGGTTTCTGCAAGAGTAATGATCTGTTTAAATAAGGTTGGCAAATTGTCTGAGAAGAAAACCTACCTAGCCTGGGTTGACAGCCAATCTTTAACCCCTGGTATATACTCATTACCATGACTCAGACCATGACTGTTAAATTACTCACTTGAGCTGTGTTGGATTTTAGTTTTTTTCTATCACTAGGCAGGGACGCTGAAAGTGAGGGGCTTGCGGGCACTCACAATGTAACTTAGTACTATATTTTAATACCTGATGTGTGGATTCTTCTTGAAGCTTTTGCGTTGATGGAGATGCCTGATAAAGATGGCAAACCTGTACAAAGATAGCAAATTCACACAAAATTTGTAAAAAGGAAGTTTAACTGGATTTCTAAAGTTTTCTGATCTTCAACAAATATTTGAGATTTTTTGTGACAAATTGATAAGCAAAGGGAACAGCTTTCGTGCTTTTAGCTACCTTTTGAGATTGAAATAACTCTTGCAGCAAAATTTATGGAACTTATTAAGCCTTCAAAACGTCGTAAATGGCACGCCATGTTGGATATTTGACCCAGCGAGAGTACCACAGGTAGTCCACTTACACAAAGCGCTAGTACCACAGGTAGTCCGCGTACACTAAGTGCTAGCAAGTTAAAAAGCATGTTTTTCCTTCAACTAAAAAAAGATACTGATTTATAAATCCATTTCTCCTTTTTGTTGAGATGTTAACTGTAATAGAGAGGAAAATGTCCCTCTAAAGAGAGCCAATATCTGGACAGAGCAAAAATATGGCAAGTTTTCCCAAATTAAATTCTGGTTAACTTCGGTAAGCTTGAATTTTTGCACAGAGGTTCCTTATGTCATGTTAACCAACATATCAAAAAATGTTTTTTTCTAATGAATTTGTCTTCGAGATATGAGGCTTGAAGTGCAATTTTCAAATGTTCAAAGTATAAATTCTTCTCGTTTGTAGGGAGAAGTCGGGCTCTGATCAGAAATTAAGCCAACTTTGCTCGCTAATATCTAAATTTCATATCTCCTAAATTTCTTTAAAATTTGGAATTAAGATTTCGGTCAGAGGAACTCCTTGTATGCGAAATCTTGAGCTTATATATTGAGAATTAGAAAATTTCATGCAATTTTTTTGCTCTGTTCAATATCTGTACAATGACGTATTAGCATTTTTGTAGAAACTCTATTGTTGCTACGGAGAAGAATTCCACACACTAAAAGAGTTTCCTGAATTAATCAAGATTCTAGGCCTTGTCTATCACTACACTAAAATGCACTTAATGAGAATTTTCTACGTTTTGGTTTTTTTCGGAACAATCGCATACTTTTTCTTATACGGTATAATCACCAACAAAATTCCTATTATTACAATTCATTTCGAAAAGGAATTTGAGATTCAGAGGCAACCGATTGAAAACAAACCTAAACCATGTACGAGTGGACAGGAAGAAAATGCTGAAATATCAAGTAAAGATGTTGAGACTGTAAAGCCAACGTCGAAGAAAAATGTAAATTTTAAAGACGATTACGGCGAAACGGTTACGAACGAGTTTTGGGATTTTTTGGAAAATTTTAAAAAGAACAAGAGCGAAATGAAGCTTGCGATGAATCCAACGAAACAAGAATCAGAACCCACTAAGCAAGATAGTGAGTACGAAAGCAGTCGGCAAACCGACTCAAAAACATTGGTTTCCCTTATTGAGGGATTAGATAACGAGTTAGGAGATGCGCCTGTTGAATTAAAAGAGCTTGAAAAATGTATATACCCTAAGCGAGGTAAGTTTCTATTCAATTATTATAACTTAAGACTTATTTACTATAACTTTTAAATGAAATAGTATATAAACAGTTCTTCCCCTATCCATAAAAAAAACTTTGTTACGAAGGCTTGGAAAGGCTAATCTGAGTTAGGCGGAATTTAAATTTTTCAGCACGCTTTCTCAATTCTCACGCACGATGGTTGGGCGATAGATCGTATGTGTATCCAGGGCCCGTACCCAGGATTTTTCTTGGGAGGGTGCGAAATCCGGGGGGGGGGGGGGGAGGGGAAGGGGGTTAGATTTCTGATAAAAATGTGACCACCCCTGAAAGAATAGAAACGGCAAATGCAATTTTCTACAAAAAGCACCTATATTGCTAACTGGAAGTGGACTTTTCGCATCCTCCCTCCCCCCCCCCCCCCCCCCCCCCCACTAGGTACGGGCCGGGTCTCTTGCGTACTAGAATACAAACCGAGTGCATGGGCTACCTGTGATGAAGGTAATGCGTGCGGCAGCTTAAGAATATCCTTCGGGAAACGTGACCTCTATTTACTACTGTTTATGATATTTGAATTACATAAAATATATGAGAAGAGCTTTTGTTCTACAGAAATAAATTCATTTAAGTAAGATTTGCTAGTAGTGCTGGACCCACAAATGCGCAAAGGTATCTTTTGGACAACTTAGCTGCCAAATTGCCAATAACTTCGTAATATATAATGCCTTTATATTTTGCAGTTGGGCGTCTCTATTTTAACAAGTGGGAGAGATTTACCATGAGTCAAATTGAAGATGAACTAAAATTTGTCAACAAAGGGGGGAAATGGAAACCGGAAACGTGTCAAGCTAAGAGCAAGGTGTGGTATACATCACCATCACCATCACCATCACCATCACCATCACCATCACCATCACCATCACCATCACCATCACCATCACCATCACCATCACCATCACCATCACCATCACCATCACCATCACCATCACCATCACCATCACCATCACCATCACCATCACCATCATCAACACCATCACCATCACCATCACCATCACCATCACCATCACCATCACCATCACCATCACCATCACCATCACCATCACCATCACCATCACCATCACCATCACCATCACCATCACCATCACCATCACCATCACCATCACCATCACCATCACCACCACAACCACCACCATCACCATTTATGTCACCGTCAGAGTTCAGAAGACTGTACCAGACATACAAACATCGTAGACTAGGGCTTATTCTACACGATTCTGTTTGTTGATAGGTGGCGATTGTTATACCATTCCGAGATCGCCAGGAGCATCTCGTCACATTTCTACGTCACATGCATCGATTTATGAAATGGCAGCTACTGGATTACAGGATATTTATAATTGAACAGGTGAGAGATGGCTTACGCTATACACCGAGGACCATTATTTTACCATCATCACCATCACCACCAGTCACCACAAATAACATCACCACCAAATATACCTGAAGCGCCACCACCATTGCCACAACAACCACCATCATCGTTATCACCACAATCACCAACAACAACTTTTCCTTTTAATCATCAATACAATCACCATGAGAATCCCCACAAACACCAACACACAAGCAGCGCCTCCACCATTATCACACTAGCAACATTCGTATCTCGTCATCAACCAGCAACATAGATAGCTGGCAACCATGATAAATGAGATTTGTTCCAAGAAAGGTTTTGCGCTGCCACAACTACCATAATCATTATATTACTCACATTGCCAGCAAAATCTTACAACCATTATCAACACCACCTACCACAGATACTATTTAACTATAACACAATATAGAACCACAAAACAGAACCCCCGTCCACCACCGCCGACTTGATTGATAATAATGATGATGATGATAATTGGTCATTTAACCATTCTGCTTTTTATCTCCATAGCTTGACAGCATGCCGTTCAATCGTGGAATGTTGATGAATGTCGGATTCCAGGAAGCCATGAAGGCCGATATCTACGACTGTGCGATATTTCACGATATCGACCTTATACCCGAGGACGACAGAAACGACTATAGTTGCCCATCATCGCCGCGTCATATGTCAACAGCCGTAGATACCATGAAATACAAGTGAGTTTTGATGTTACGCGCACTCTCATTGGCTTGCTAATATCTAAAATAATCTATGCTAAATTTTGATTGATCGCAATACAATTTGAGGCTCTGAATAAGCGCTATCATTGGCTAGCTAATATCTAAATTATAAGTCTAAATAACTTAATTTTAACACGCGTTTTCATTTGATGTAGCGTCACAAGTCTGTATTTAACGCGCGCCTTCATTGGCTAAAGCTAAAGTTCAGTCAATTTTCCATTAGCTACTATGAAAGTTAAGGCGTACTTCTTGATTTTTTGGATAAAATATCCAATTCTAAGACTCTTTCTATTGTTGATAGCAAAATGCACGAAAAGCTGCGTGACTGGGAATATATTTTTCTAGAAATGAAAAACTCCCTTGCACTGGACTACGTTATGAATAGATCTCACTTATGATTTACAGTTTGGCTCGGGCTGGAGGTAACATCTTTCTTTTGACTATAATCCAGAAAGAGGCATGTTTACCAACTGAACAACTATTGTATTTTTGCGCAGGTTGGGCTACAAGAAGCTCTTTGGTGGCGTCGAGGCATTCTGGCCTGAGCACTACAGAAAAGTCAACGGATTCCCAAATCGCTACTGGGGATGGGGTGGGGAAGATGACGATCTGTATGTAAGGTGAGTAAAGCATGGCTACAAGTGCAATAAAAATAGGTCAAAAGGATGGAATTTCAACTTAATAGAGGACTTGCGCTAAGAAGTCCCGTGACTTTTTGCATGGCAATCTCAAGCTTAAATAAACCCCATAAATGGGCGAGGCCTTCACGCCAGACAAGGACGAGAATATAAAACCTTTTAATGGAAATAAGCCCTTTCTGGCAAAGAAACTTTCTGGCAGATTGGTAATCGCTGAAAAATTTGCTTTTTGTTTCATTATTTTGCCGTAAAAATCTGCGCACGCAAGTTGGCCACCCCAAAAAAATCAAGTGATCTCTTAGCACACAACGAAAAGAGAAGACAGAAAAATAACGTCTTCTCTTCCCCCTCACATCCTAAACATGTTCATTTCTTTTCCATGAAACAAAAAGACGTGACTAATTTCAGTTTAAAATAATAAGTTTAATAAGAGAAGACAGAAAAATTAACGTCATTTCTTTCCCCCTCACATTATATGCATGTTCACTTCTTTCCTATGAAAACAAAAAGAAGTGAACTAATTTCAGTTTAAAATAATAAGCTAAATAAAAAGAAAAGACAGAAAAAATAAAGTCTTCTCTTTCCCCCTCACATCATATACATGTTCACTTCTTTCCCATGAAAACAAAAAGAAGTGAACTAATTTCAGTTTAATAAAATAATAAGTAATATGGTAAGGTTAGCCCTATGCCAGAAATATTCTCAAACAATCTCTTGAGCAACGCGTCAGGATAAAATGGGTAAAGCAACTCATACTTTTTTTTTCTTCAAGAATTGTTGAGCACTCCCTGACTCTAACCCGACCAGCTCACCAGATTGGTCGATACACGATGTTAAAACATGGACATAAAAAGTCGGACAAAAACCCGGACAGGTGAGTAACTTTGTTCTTTCCCCTGAGCGGCTAGACAAATCTCCTTCAGATATTTTTTTTTTGTTTATAATAAAAGCAGAAGTAATAACTAGAGGTTGCTTTTTTTACTGAGCTTTATCTCCGCTTTGCTTTTTTGTATTTTGATGTTTGTCGTGTTTGTATAAAAAACCGATCGTAAAATACCCGCTGAATCTCGCAACCAGAAGAAGACGATTGAGGACCCTGTTATGGTGTTTTATTGCAATGCTTACTCCACCCATTCTCAAAGGGGTTACCAGTAAAAACAGCCTAATTCCAGCATGGCCCATGGTGACCCCCCTCCCCCCCCTTACCGGCCGCCCCACCCTCCTAAGCAAGCCTGCATTTGCATCAATTTGCACAATTCTAGCACTTCTCCGGCTATATGGGTACGTCTTGGAAATCTTTCACTTCGCGTCCTGCAAGCTAAGAGTCTTTTTGCTTCCCTCCCTCGCATCTTATCGCGTCCCTCCTCTCCGCGGCGATGAAGACGCACATGCTCGCATATGTTACCCGCAAACTACCGCCTCAGGACTCGCTTCTCCTCTATTTTTAAATGGTCTTGAGGCAATGCTAGCGAGTAACCTCGATGGGAGTATAGTACGAACTAAATTCCATCTTGCCCACCAGCTATGGGAGACTGTCTTAATATTCCTATCGCGCATGGAGACAAGATTCTTTCATACAGCGCCATTTGACATTTTCAGACATGCGCAGCTGCAACAAAGCCAGACGCACTTGAAGACTGACGGCCTCTCGGTTCTAAAGTATGATGTCATATCCTCTATGGAGCATCCGCTGTACACCATGATCGGCGTCAAGCTTGGCGAGAAAAGATGGTCGCTGTTTGGTTGACAACTCAGAATAATAGAAAAATATTTATCATTTGGTTGTTTTGTTGGCCAACTCCGAGTGGATTTTTTGCTGTACTAATAATTATTAAATTAAAAAGAATAAACACAGGTTCTGTCAATCTTTGGTATTTGTCACATGTCACTATATACAAATAAACAATTCCTCTTTTTTCTACTAGACGTGGCACGTCATAAGAAATGATCCGTTATACCAGGTACCAACTGGTAGAACGATGGTTCCGGGATAATTTAACGTCTTCCTGTGGCATCACTGTACATATTTGGTTTGTTTTTCTGACTTTCTTTTGTAGGATATATCTTGCAAATCTCACAAAATTTTTATAGTTACATTTGTGTCCTTGATATGTTTTTTTTTTGTGTTGGTCCTACCTAATATTCTGTTCTTTGCTATGTTCTAAATCCCTTCGAGTATGGCGATAGAATGTGTTATATATATTTTGTAATTTGTGAGATTATTGAAGACATAACAAAAGTGCGCAAGGGACCAAAGGAAGACATTGAGAAACAGCCAGGATCCCAGAGCGTGGACTAAGTACCAGTTGTAGGGTGATCTAAGATGGTGGACAGCTGAACATCTCTAACGCAGATATGTGTCTATGAGTTTGGATATCGCTCGCTTGCGTTTTTTGCCAAAGGGTCCACCCAGGCCTCCTCCAAACGAATTGTACATCTTCATTTGAAGCCTGTGGAGGAAGACTTTTCTCAATAAAATACTACAATGCACAAACATGTATTTTTCCGAGGGCAGACTCTATAGATTAGCTAGGGTAAATCAACCGTGATCATTTTCGTGGCTAGAAAGCACCTCATACCAATCCACTGATATCCAATGTTTGACAAACTATTACCCCTTTCTGTTTAATTTCCCGCACCCCGTTCGACCTTAACCCCCCCCCCCCCCCTCTCTCTACATAACAGCCAATGGCTAAGGTTTAAGTAACCTCACCTCTCACTACTCTTAAGACTTTTCTCACCATCATCCTTTCTTTTCCTCTTCATCTCTCATAATCATCAACCATTACTTTGACATTGTCTGACTGACTTTACGATTGAACAAATCCCTGCTTCACACCCGTAATCCCTTTTCATTATAGAATCTACCCGCTCCTCCCCTGCTTTCTTCACAAGAACCCTTCTACGATTCACACGAGATTGCCCCCTTCTCTACACACCGCCCTTCCCTAAGACATCCCCTTCCTTCCCCACCCAACACACAAATCACACTCCGCTCCCTGACTGTCTGTAGGCCATACTTCAAGCTCACCCCAGAGCACACGCCCCTTCCAAGGATAACCTACCCAGCCCCCCTCCTCCCCACATACACAAACACCCCACACACGAAACCCAATTCACGCCCCTATTTGTATCCGCTCCCTGACTTTTTGTGGACAGGCCATACTTTAAGCTCACTAAAGAGCACACACCCGTTCCTGGGAAAACCTTTCATCCCCCACACCACACACACACACCATACACAAATTCCAATCCAAGCCCCTATTTATTTGTCTCCTTTCCCTGACTGTTTGTGGACAGGCCATACTTTAAGCTCACCCAAGAGCATACACCCGTTCCTGGGATAACTTTCCATCCCCCACACCACCCAAACACATACCATACACAAATTCCAATCCAAGCCCCTATTTATTTGTCTCCGTTCCCTGACTGTCTGTGGACAGGCCAAACTTTAAGCCAACCCAAGAGCACACACCCGTTCCTGGGATAACCTTCCACCCCCCACACACCACACACACACACCAAACACGAATTCCAATCACAGCCCCTATTTATTTGTCTCCGTTCCCTGACTGTCTGTGGACAGGCCATACTCTAAGCTCACCCAAGAGCACGCTCCTTTGTATAATACTCACCCGCAAGTAGAGGGTTCCTTGGAAGGCAATACTTCCTTCTTCTTGAGTTTCTTAGCTATGCAGTTTCTTAGCCTCAGATAGCAATAGTTCTTGTACGCGATTCCGTTCTGGCCGCAGATGGGAGTATCAAACAGATCCTCTTTGTTTTTAGGACAAGGCACACATCCCGGGGGAGCTGTGGAAAATAAGGTGCGAAGGCTTAGTTATGCTTGATGAAGCAGCTCATACCACCAAAGATATTTGAGACCCCGAGGAGGGGGGGAAGGGGGCTTTAAAAATGAGGGGAGCTGTAGATTAGCAGAGATATTTGGGCCCCCGGGGTTTGGGGGGTGGGGATGGTATAATACGATTGGGGGGGGGGGGGGGGAAGAATAGTTGGACATGTGTGAAGGTTCAAGTATGTTTGATAATACAGCTTATATAAGCAGAGATATTTGGGCCCCCGGGGTTTGGGGGGGGGGGTAGTAAAATACGATTGGGGGGGGGGGGGAAAGAATAGTTGGACATGTGTGAAGGTTCAAGTATGCTTGATAATGCAGCTTATATAAGCAGAGATATTTGGGCCTCCGGGGTTTGGGGGGGGGGGGGTAAAATACGATTGGAGGGGGGGGGGGAAGAGTAGTTGGACATGTGTGAAGGTTCAAGTATGCTTGATAATGCAGCTTATATAAGCAGAGATATTTGGGCCCCCGGGGTTTGGGGGGGTGAGGATGGCATAATACGATTGGGGGGGGGGGGGGGGAGAATAAATGGACATGTGCGAAGGTTCAAGTATGCTTGATAATGCAGTATATATAAGCAGAGATATTTGGGTCCCCGGGGTTTGGGGGGGGTGTGGTAAAATACGATTGTAGGGGGGGGGGGGGAAATAGTTGGACATGTGTGAAGGTTCAAGTATGCTTGATAATGCAGCTTATATAAGCAGAGATATTTGGGTCCCCGGGGTTTGGGGGGGGGGGGGGTTATGAGACGATGAGGTGTGTGGAATAGTTAGACATGTGTGAAAGCTTAGGTATGCTTGGTGATCCAACTTATGTATCATATCTTTCCAGTCGAGGACATAATGGCTCATAATTGATCATGGGAGTTATGATAAGGGTGATGATAAAGGCCAATAGACGCTGCTCTGGGGGCAATAGAATATGAAGTAATTCTTTTCCACAAGCTTTGAGCTTGTGGCTAGTGAAGCAAAAAATGTCACGGTTGGAATTTACTTTTTATAGTTCAACGATTACGGATTTAGGAAATATTAGGTCATCGAGATAGACCTTTGACTTTAATGTGATAAGTGAAAAAGTTGAGTTAATTTCTTATACACACGTTTCCTTCAAAATCCAGATAAATATACACCTATTTCAAAAAAGGTCGTCAGTTTAAACGGCGAATGGCAATTGCTAAATGGCAGTTTTACGACCGAAAGATGCTTATGGGTAGTTTATATTTGTGAAAATGAAGGTGGTAAATAAACTCAAGCAATTTCATACATTAATAACATTTAATGTATATGTTTTATTTCCATTTTTCTGAATTTGGAACAAATATTTTGGGGTCCATGGGTCCTCTCGGTTGTGGCACTGCCATTTGTCAATCGCCATTTGTCATTTGTACTGACAACGTCTTTAGAAATATAAGTACTTATATAATATTTACAAAAATATAAGATGCGCTTACCCATCATGGATATTGTCTATACGATTGCATTAAACGTGAGCCGGAATATTATACTTTGAAAAAAAGAGAACTATAAAAATCATAGAAAGTCGCTTTTATACGATTTCATCATAATCTTCAAACGAATGTTGATCAATGAACAGTTAGTTTACTTTTCGTAAACTAAGTATACACTGTAGGATCTTTTTGATCTTCAGAACTATAATTCTATGATTCGCTGATGAAAATTACCTTTTTCGCCCCATTTCGTCTCGTGTCTCCAAGCAAACGCAGCGGATGCCAGAACAATTAACGTGAAAATAAAACACAGGTCTCTCATAACCGCCATGTTTGCAGTCCAACAACGCTAATTATCTCCTACTATCACCATCACTTCTTCCAACTTCTCGTCCTGAATTTCTTCAAAATTCCTTTATTTTTCTCTTGACGATTTCCTGGTGAAAAGTAGAGATATATATATCAAAGATCAAAAGACTGTTTACCGCGCATGCGCACAACAGGTTTATCAAATTTTAATGGAACGTGTTGCCAAACGCTGATTGGTAGAACAAGCGGGTACCTACTCTGTGGATGTCGAATTTGCTGCACATGATTGATAAAAAACAGAGGATTACCTTTAAGAGACTATCATAAATTTTACACCGGAACAATTCCAGATCCGACCACTATAACCCGAACAAACCCACAAACTCAAATGATTAAGAAGCGATTTTCTAAGAGTTCAAAAATGTTATATTTTGATTAAGGTTATAAAAAATTGTTTGTAATTCAACAATGCACGCAAATATAATTTTCTTCATTAAAAAAACACACTACATGCTACAGAATATCTGAGCTATTCCAAGTAGAGTCGATTGCGCAACCTGACTCGATACCCTCCACGCAGATGTCCATTGATCTATAACGTCTGTGCTGTGCGCACTTTTGGTACCCTCGGCTTAAATTCGGAAGCACTCGAAGGTCCCCTCGGCTCAAATTCGGAAGTACTCGAAGGCTCGCTCGGCTCAATTTTGGAAATCCTTTAAAGCACTAGGCTCATGACAACGATCTTCTTTTAGCCTAGCCTGTATTGTATTAACAATTTGCTATTTTTTATATTTCAAATGAATCTCGCAGCCTACAGGTTCTACTATAAGCTTACGAAACCAGACAACAACTAGACTAGTACTTACCTGTGCAGCACTGCTGAAGCTTTATTCTTGGAAAAATGTGTTGATGCTCGTCTAGAAATTTGTAATGTGCTCGTAGCTTGGATTCAGACGCAAAATGCTCGCCTACTCTCGCATGAATAGAAGGGGTGCTCGCACACTTGCCTTGCCTAGTTTCTTCTGAATGCATCATGTAGGTATCTCCATGCCTCAAAAATCAAAGATTTCTCACATTGCAAGAATAGGCATGAGACGGAAAATATTTTCGCGTGTACTTATTATTGCGCACTTCCTCGTTTTAGTCAGCTTTTATTAGGGGTAGCTAATGGGTCATCTGAAAGCAATACATTGTGGTATTAAACTCTATACATGTGGGTATTATTCTGTTTTTCTCGCCTTTTTCGTGCGTTTGCTAACGAAGTTAAAAATGGCTTGCTGTGTACAATGTATTCTCGATAATTCATTTTTATATGTAAGTTTTTGTTTTCTTGGTTTCGATTTAATAAGCGCTTTAGAATGTATACACATTTGTTTTATAAATAAAAACATTATTACAATTATTATAATTTGTTTTACCGCCAGTTGATTTTCCCGCCTAAATGTGTGAGGTTCCTTACAACCTATTTCGCTAAGTAACGAAATTTCAAGGAAGCGTTTATGTATAGTATTTTTTATACACCAAGATGTGTCTTGAAAAACAAGTAGTTAGCGTTCCAGCCCTTTCCAAATAGGACAAACTTAATCTTTGCGGAGTAAACAACACGCGTCATAAAAATAAATATTCGTGATCTTAGAAACTAGTCGACGCCCACGATCTTCCAGTCGATTACAAATTCATCATTCTCAGAAAAGGTTCCCACCTTTAATTTTTCTCTCTATTCTCCAAGCTCCTTGTCAAAGCGGGTACGGTATAAGTCGCCACAATGAAGTGTTTTGGTGTGCTGGTTCTTGTGCTGTTGTTGGCGATCACCGGTGGCTGTTCGCCGGTCACAGGTAAGAAGACAAGTCAATTGCATTCGAATTACAATAAACTCTCTCGATCAAGCGGAAAAACCCCGAAATACGGTATCTGTGAACGGAGTATTCAAATATATCATATTTGTGTGAGGAGTCACACCCGCAATTTGCTAATTGTAGCTGTAATAAGCTTGGACAAAGGGATGTCTGTAAGCGAGGAGTTTCTGTTGCCTTTAATCGCCGTTTAAGAAAACACAGCGCTGTTTCTGAAGACATTTATTCATTAGATGAAAATCAATTAACATATAAAAAAACTGTATGAGAGATATTACTTATTTTGTTTCATCAAATCCGACATTAACACATTTCTCCATTGATAAACCGACGTTTTCCGCGAAGACGTCGTTGAAACAACGAAATATATACCGACCACAGACCGACACGACAGAAGATCTATATACAAGTATGGCCAGAGAAAGAAAAATTCACAGGAAACTTTAAGCTAAACGCACGGGCACCTTTTCCATATAAAAAAGCAAAAAAAATTATCCCCCGTTCTCATTTCGTTCCTTAAAAAAAAAACAGATTTTTTTCCAAACACCTTTGTGTAAGGGACTTAGGGACAGACCATTTGATATTTGTCGGGAAAAGTGGCTAATTTTTTCTTGATTTCTTCCCGGACAGTTTTGCTGCTCATCTCTTTTTTTTCCGGAGGATGTGGCGATTTATTTTTTTACTGCCAGTCTTTGCTTGCTCGATTTATCTTTTAAGGGCCTCAGCCACTTCCTCAGTGAAATATCAAGCGCGTACCCAGGATTGACCGAGAGAGGTGCGCAGTCATAGGTATCATATAGAAAAAGCTCAGTTGAAAATTCCTTAACAAGAAATTACCCACTTTTGGCCGCCAAGGGGGATGCGCGCGCACCCTGTGCACCCTCCCTTGTGTACGCGCCTGACTTATCAAATGCTATGGTCCGTTTCATCTAAGCAGTAACATCTTATGTAAGCGGTCTGCCCCCCCCCCCCCCCCTATTCTCCTATTGTCAGACATTCGGCTTATAAATAACAAGAAATAAAAGGAAATCTACCGATTTTCTACCGCCCTTTCTTGAGACACTTGCCCCCTTCCCCCTTTTGAAGGACTTCATGATCTGCCGCCGAGAGCAGTGAGTTATTAACAATATTTTTGGGTGTCGTAATTGTTCACTAGACTTTTGCAAGGACTGCGTTCCCAGCCTTGAGCTAACCCCTCCCGCCATTACTGGACCAATATGTGGCGAGAGTGATGACCAGGGCAAGCCATTATGCGAGTCTCGGCGTAACCACGTGACACATCGAGGCATCTCATTGGATGACATCTACAGGGGTAACTATGGATACGAGAAAAATGTAAGTGGGGACGTCATACCAGTCTTTTTCATCTCAATATTGATGCACTGGGGGAATCCATGTGTTTTAGCCCAGACTGCTTAATGGGTACCATTTTAATAGACCTAGCCGTCTTTTCGGGTGCTCCCATGGCTGTAATTTTACAAACTACATTACATCTCCAGTCAGTCACGAGCCTTGAGGTATTGGACAAAACTTGGCTTTCAGTATTACCCCAACCCCTTTTAAGGGGTGTTAACCAATCGAATAACGATTGAGTTGGAATTCGAAGAATAGCACTAGCGATAACATAGAGGAGTTGTTGATGTAAATGATCCGCTGCTAAATACATTTTCTCATCTTTCAGAATGATCTTATCTTTCCAAATATGTGATATTATTTATCACTAAAAGTCGCTGCTCCCTGGGCTACATACCACTCATCTACGAAGGTACAAGCGGAAAAGGCCATCCTCATCTGTGATGAATTATATTCCTTTCTAACAGCCGAGAAAGACAGAAAGCACCCAAGCATTCCACAAGAACATTGACAACTTTTGCAAAAGGACCATTGACACTAAACTTTTTCTCTTGTAACTTGTTATGTAAAAAAAATAATGAAAAGTCGCAGGCGCGTTTTACACGTCTATCCTTCATTTTCTCCAGCCTTTGCGCTTGCTACGCAGGCTAAATACACTTTTAATTTCTCTAGCAATTTTTTTTTGGCGCGTGCGATTTGCAATTAATTTTTCGCGTGACAAGTGTACTTGTGACATGGATCGATTGACAGGGATCGACTGACGGGGGTGGGCGTTTGGGGAGGGAGATATAATTTTTCAACCAGATACTTGCTTAAATTTTTTTGTTTAATTTTTTCCCCTCTAATATTTAGGGGAATAATGTTACCGTCATATACCATATGGTTGGTCCCTGATTATTTTACGTAATGTTGCAATTAGTACAACAATTTTATCTACGTTTTCTTAAAATGTCATTTAAATCTATTTTTCATTATAAATAAATAAAAATACTTTCTGTCTTGTTTTTACAAGTCCTTTATTCCTTTTTTAAATGCCTTAGGAGACTAATTTGGAAATAGAGCAAATTCGAGGGAGAAAAAAAAAATCACTGGAGTGGACCCCCCCCCCCCCCCCTTCCCTAGAAGTTCAGATAAGAGCTTATGGTAAATAAATCTAGCCTCCTCCGCATCGCTTTGCCAGGAAAGCATCAGAAACGAAACACAGGCGCTCGGGATTCCAGGCATTTGTCGACCACAGGAAACCCGCGAGAGTCTTAGAGTTGCAGTCTCGGTTTCTAAGAGACTTCTGCGGAGGAGGCTAGATAAATTCTTACCCTGCCGCAAGTTTTGAACAAGTCCAACACCTGTAAACAAAAGATAACCTCGCATCAAAGGAGACGAGCGACACAGAAAGTTACACGCTGGTACCAGTCTCTCGCGTCCTAAAATGACAAACACAGGTATCCCGAATCTGAATAAAGGCCATTACAGAGTAGAGATGCCTGCGGAGGAGGCTAGACTCATGTCGGCTTTTCTAGGACCCAGCATGCTGTTCGCTTATCAACTCGACCCAATCCCTTTCATTAGCTGTCCACCCCCATCCTCAAAGCGAAGTCTTGAATTTTATTTGTTCATTCATAATTTACAATATTTGAGATTTTGATGAATAGTCTTTATAAACTCTAAAGCCAGCTAAAAAATTTCTCATCATGACAGCTAGTAGTCAAAAGACTTACTGCACCCTCCCCTTCACTTGTGTAGAATGATTCCCCCCACTCGCCCTGAATACATTTTGTTATGAAAACTGGCCAAGATAAATATGCCTGATTCTGAGATTCTAGGCGATTTTTTGGTCAAATTAATTTGACATTTGACTGAAATTAGCTAAAATATGATATTGATAACAAGACAAAATAAGGAAATGTGAGCGCGAGAAAAAAGTGTGTTTTTTCCTCCCGAAAACGACAGCACATTTTTATTTGTAAAATAATGGAAAAGGGTGAGTGAGTTTATAGTGCGAGCACCTCAGCATAATTAACGATTACCTGCACCTCTGAAACGTCAATTTTGATTTTTTTTATAGAATTGTCATAATAGAAACAAACCCAGCAAAGGACACAAAAAAACCCAATAGACTGCATAAGGCCCGATTCGTACGAGTAAGTACGCAGCTGCTTTGTCTCCTGTTATCTTCGTTCTACAAAGGAGTTCTTTGTCTCTAGTCTTCTCGTTCTTTGTGTCGAGGTGCAGATATTGTTCATTTGCCCAATTAAATTGCAGCTTGTAAGAGCTGCGTACTGACCCATTCGTACGTCGCGCCCCTGCCGTGCCGACTCTGATTGTTCGGGAGTAATGCCTCTCCTAGCATGTTCAATTTCTCTTCGTTTGATGCACTGTACATTTCTACAGAAATATAAAACAACTACCCTAGATATCTGGGATTACGTAATTAAATTTAAAATTATATTTACCTGAGGCTTTTTTGTAAATGCTTTGATGGTGTAAATTACTGCATTGAATTGTGCAGTGCTCGATATATGACCACCTTTCCAACTACAGTGGAACCTGGACTTTACGATATGTCTCGGGAGAAAGAAAACGTATCGTAAATCCGAAGTGTCCTTGCAAGGAAGTTCTCAAATGGGAATTTAGCGAGATGGGATAAAAAAAATCCCGAGAAACTTTCCAAGATATTATTATATCCTTAATTAAACATTTCATGTTGCGTTTTGTTGTAGCTGTTCAAAGGGGCAGTTTAAAGTTGTCAGTTTTTTATGCTGCGCAGGGCGTTCTATGTATATTGTGGGCCACGCCTCTGCTTCCATAAGATTTCGCGTAAGCCCTTCCGTTTCTTTTGCTACTTCCGGCTTTAGAAAGCAACAGCAGGGAGGATATTTGGAAAATTCTCCTCCTTTTTTCTACGGACCCCCTTCTCCAAGACACAGGTATCTTAGTTCAATCATCTTGTCCATGGTTATATACACTCGTATTTTTGGGCCCGGCGTCGTCCTTGTCAGATTTAAGATTTGAATTCCTCAGCCCCCGATGATCTTCTCCAACGCATCGCAGTTCGGCATGTGCATATTGTTGGCTTTATCAATCAGCGAGGGCTCGTGCCAGAAGTGTCCTCTTGTGTAAAGGTCTTGACCTGAGGATAAAGGGAAAAATTCGTTTTACACAGGGTGTCATAGTGAGAAATGACTGTTCTATGAAGTGCATTTTGCCTGGCTTGGTCTTGATTTGGAGTCCGTATTACACAGGGTGGCTTAGTATGAGTATGTCTGTTATGATGCTGTGAAAAATGCATGTTACCCGACATAATCAGTCTTAATTTGGAGTCCGTTTTACACAGGGTGGCTAAGCATGAAGATGGCTATTATGAAACTATTAAAAGTACATGTTGCCCGACTTAATCAGTCTTAATTTGGAGTCTGTATATAGCCTGCTAGGCGGCTCTCATTCGGAGTTATTCGGAAATGTTTTGTTTTCAATATTAGGGATTCTGTGAATCGCGCTCGCCCCAGCGCACGCCACATAATTTCAATATTCGAAAACAAAACATTTCCGAATAATCCCGAATGAGAGCCGGGTCGCAGCCAAGAGTCTGTATTACATAGAGTTATGGAACGAACTAAGGGTGGGAAAGGAGATTCACTTTAGATTTTTTATATATAAAAAAAAATAATAATAATAAATAAAGGCAGGTTTCACCAAACATGCGGCGAAATATCGGAGTTACTGATCTTCATAATTCTCTTTTCGACAATGTCAATAAAAATAAGACAGGAAGCCCCAACGATGATTACAACAAGACGAGAAAAAAGCTCATAAATCCGGTAAAACCCTCTTAGACTAGTAAAGAGACCACCGCCTGACAACAAGAACACATGATCAACTAAATAAAGAACCATGATCGCCATGATAAAACGGCATATGTATTTATATCAGTTTTTTCCATATGATTTTCTTTTATTGTATACTTCTTCTACAATTCCGCATTCATATTCTTCGCAATGATTCTCGACCTTCTACGAAAACATTAGCAAAGACAACAATTAGTTAAAACAAAAAACACGAATAAAAACCAGTTGAATGATGAAACAACGAATATCGCTATCAATAATTTCCCTTGAGCTTTGTTTGCACCCTGGAGTGTTGCATATTCCGCGCTTTACGAAATGGTAGATTGTATAGCGAAACAAAAAAATCAAAAAATCAAAACAAATTTCACGGCACAGTCGATGGTATAGAGTACTAGATAAAACCTTTTATCGTGGAACGGTTCATTATTGGTGGAATTATAATGGCACATTTCATAACCAAAATAAAGCGTTAATCACAAGACCCTGGAACTGTTCAATTATGCAGCGAATCAAGCAAATGTGAAAAATTTGCACAGACTGGAAAAAAAGGGGATAATTCTTGGAGAGAGTTTCACATAAGTTTCTAACAATAATACTAAAGCTAAGTGACCTTAATGTTTTCAGACATTGTTGATATTACTGTGGTGAGATTTAGAGGGGAGAGGATAGTGAATTTGCATAGGATAAATCCAGATATTTATAAGCAAGTCCTCCAGTAGAATTGCGGGATTTTAAGAGGGCAATACAAGGGTTGAATTTAGGGATATTTAACTCGGAAGTTGGATAGGGAGTGTGATGAGAAATAAAGGCACACCTAGCGAAAACAACAACGGAGCCAATCCAATTTTGCTTGTACGTCACGCAGCCGGAAAATACGTAGAGTCATAAGATATCTCGCCAAAACGCAGCCGGCAAACAGCGACGGCGTGAACTCGCCTCCGCAAATCCTCACAGATACACACAAGCCGTAAACACTGCTGGAAAACGCGGAGACATTTACCAAATTTTAAAGCGACCCAGAGCGAGTTTCGCCGCACAAGATGGTGGATGGATTCGTAGTCGTGCCGAACACAGATATCGACATTGAGCGGAATATTCGGATTGTAATCCTCGGGGATAGCACGGTTGGAAAGACATGTCTGCTGCTGCAGTTATGTTACAAGAGCAACACCATGTCCAGAAAGCACCTCGAATCCATCTCAAATAACTATGTCGCGAACATTATCGTGGATGGCAAAGTGTATAAGCTGGAACTTTGCGATGTGGACAATCTAGACACGAAGATTTCCAAGCCGTTCAGCGACACGGATGTGTTTTGTTTGTGTTTTTCTGTGGGAGACATGGACTCGTTCCGCCATGTTGAGAATAAGTGGTATGCAGAAGTGAAAAACTGCTCGCCGAATTCTCCCATCATTGTCGTCGGCACAAAGACGGATTTGAGGGAAAACGAGAATAAGAAGCGAGGAAAAAAGGATGACGACTCTCCGACAGCTATTGTGAGCGTGAAGGAGGGAAGAAAAATGGCAAAGAAACTCGGCGCTAAGCGGTATTTAGAGTGCTCTGCTCTTACACAGAAAGGATATGTGGAAGTTTTCACGGAAGCAGTGAAGGTCTGCGTTGCTCCAAAAAAGGGAAAGAAAAAATGCATTATTTCGTGATGAGGATAGCTGAAAGGGTGTAGTTACAGCTAAATCAGCGTTTGCTAAATTGTGGAATAAAGAAACATGCACAATTATAGCAACAACATCCAGAAAAAAAAATCGGTGTTGGAGGTCAAACGACAGTTTCGAAAGGTGCAGAGCATTTTACGAAAGGTCAAGGAAATATTGAACAATAATAAAGAATATCATAGGGTGAAAAAACAATGGAAAAATTGAGATTGTAGGATTAGGGTATAAAATGTTAGAGACAGAACGCGGTTATGAAATTGAGAACAGCGAAGATAATTTAGATTGCAAATGTAGGTTAAAAAAATGCAAAAATGGACTGAAAGGCGTATTTCGTATCGAATTACCGTAAAGCCAGACGCTTCTTATTTATTTAAGGACTAAAAAATGAACCGGGTATCGGTTCCTTAGAGAACACAAATAAAGTAATTGTCATTTAATATGCGACCTAAATGATTTTTTTCACAAATAATTTATTTTCTTATCCATAATTATTTTAGCCTGACAACCATTTTGTACGGCGAAAGAGTTTCGAGTGATTTTAGAAATGGATTTTGATGGTCCAAAAAGGATTATGTTCAAACTGTCAACACTCGCGAGTGATTAAATAGATTATATGGACTTAAAGAGCTATAAAAAATGTAAAATTATTCAGACGAAGCGACAAATGCGAGTAAAGTCGGTTAGTCTCTCAGCTTGGGGGCTACGAAATAAACTTTTCTCATAGAGACGCTATTCAAATCTCAACTGTTGTTATCCGCCCAGATCAACACAAAGTCGGAAGGTAATTGCCTGGGTCAGTATCAGGAAATTTCGGTTATCACAAAGTGTACTGTACACAGATGGAAAAAGGACAATGATTTACAAAAGCAAGACAAATATTATTTTGTAAATATATCAATGTTTGTCGTAGAGAGATGTACGAAAACAAAATAAAAGTCGCTGTAATTAATTGATAAGGGTAGTCGGTTAGCGATTTCACGGCGAGGTCGAGCTAATAACGCGTGGAATTACTTTCAGCAAATGCGCTTTAAAAAAATATATTTTCAGATAATCAAATATACTTCCTCGCGCTAGATTACCCGTCTGGGTCGCCAAATGAACTATCTTTCTAAAAGCGTGTCAGTAATTGCACTTAATATCCATTAGAAATTACTTAGCGCATAAAAAAGTCAACTCCCTAAAAAATTGAAAATACCATGTAAATACCAATATAGAAATGCGATTTGAATTATCGTACGAGAATATAAAAAATAACGATAGAATCTGGGATATTTTGGATGCATTTGCTCGCGTATATATTGTTTATCATTTAGTAAATTAACAGTACTGATAGTATATTAGCATTCAAGTAAGAAATCGTTCATGTTTTAGTTTACGCTCGGTTTGAGAGCGTAATCCCAGGATTCTCTGCGGTCGCTCTAAAAGTACTTGGTCGGGATTTTCAAAATCAAAAACAGAGCTTGACTGCTAGTCAGATTTCCATTAGGCTTATGAGGCAGAAATTGCTGAATTCTCTTTCAACATATATTGATGATTTGTTATATTCAACAAGACAAGCGCATATCTTCTTTTGTATCAATAACACCTTGAGGCAAATTGTTAGAGATACCATTCCTATGAAGAGTTTTGTCGAGAGAGCTCCCTCGATGTTTGTATATGCTTAGAAAATATCCCCCCCACCCCCTCCAAAAAACATACACACACAACATAAAAAAATAAATTGACCAGAAGGCTAAGATACAGTAAAACCCTCGTGATTTAAGAATCTTTAAGCAGAATAATGTAACTAAATACCCCTAAAACCACGAGAAGCCAAAAATCGCAAAGTTTTTATTTGAAGGGTCACTTATGAAAAATAAAACCACAATAAGGGGTTCTAAAATACAAATTTGTTAGACATGTTACTATTCCATTAAAGATAACATCACAGGCAGTATAACATACAAAAACATACCTTCTAGATGTTATGGTATAGGTACATCAAAATATAAGAACATATTTTGCCAGAAATAAAAAAAAAAAAGTTCTTATACACGGGTTGATAAAGTAAGGTTAGGTCTGGGAGATAAGTGGAATGCACATCAAGAATGATTGAATATTGCAGCTGTTCATGTACTGGCGTTCTCATAATATTTACCGCTCTAGGTTAAATATATTTAGAGATGAATTGAAGTACTGTGAAAATAACATATCAAACACTTTTTTTATATTGATTGATGGAAAACAAGGCGCCTTTGAATGACGTCACAGCAAAAGTTCAGCGGTTCCTAGAAAATTGTGAGCCCGCGTAACGAATGTACATCTATTTCCAAGGACATACATTTCAGGAATATCTCTGATATACGCGCCTTGTTTATGGGCCCGCCGTCAACTGTATATGAAGCCTTTACTTAAACATATCTCCGTGCCAAAACATATCAAACATATTCCCCAAGGATAGTGTCTTTCGTTTGCATTGCCTTATATGGTCAGTGATGCCCATATTTAGAAGAGCTAAAGTTTTCCCGCTCCCTGATCTCCAGAAAATATGGTGAAAAATGCTGATTCCTGTCAATTTGAGACTCGTGGCAAGAATTTGTCCAAAAAAACCTGACAGATTCGTCAAATTTTTATCTCACTAATCTTAAAAAGCCCTTAGACCCAGGCCTCACAGAGATTGACCGTGCGGGTTTGAAGGTCACCCAAATATTGATATGGAGTCGAATCTGACGGGTGTTATAGGCAAAATGTCTCCGTGTTTATGGAGATGCTTCGTCTGTGACGCGGTAAGGTACAGATACTGTCTGGCGAGAGACGACAGGCGACAGGTCAATATAAACAGAGAAGGACAGTTTGTCTTGAATGTCAGGGTCAAACGGCTCCCCTTTAAGGCACTTTTTTTATGATCCAAAGGAGGCAGGAAAAGATATGGATTAGACTAATTTCTTGTTTATCAGTAGCCAGAGAGGTACGTACTGTAAGGATACAATTACGCCTTTTTTCTATGGTTTAAGAAAAAATGCGAGTCACTCCCCAATAAGTAATTTAAAGACTTTGGATATCACTTGCGTGACACAGGACCTGATTTGCGTGACACTGGACCTGACTTGCGTGACACTAGACCTGACTCGCGTGACACTAGACCTGACTTGCGTGACACTGGGCCTGACTTGCGTGACCTTGGAACTGACTTGCGTGACCTTGGACCTGACCTGCGTATCAATGGACATGACTTGCGTGACAATGGACCTGACCTGCGTATCAATGGACCTGACTTGCGTGACACTGGACCTGACTTGCGTCACACTGCTGTATTGGTTTTATTTTGAATATTGGAACATTTCAGTTTTGAAATATCCGTAACCACAGCTTCTTTAGATGTATATTAGCAATAGAATGGACCTACTTTCAAGGTAGAGATAATTTTTAACAGGCTAAATTTTGAGCCGGAAACGTACGCCAGAGATACCTTCTATAAAAGGAATAATAGTTGGCGTTTAGCAAAAACGCAATGCTAAGTGGGAAACAGTAAAACAACCTACATTGAGATACCGCATTTTAGAAAAAGTTTGGGCTCCAATTGGTTTAGGTATAAGCACTGCGGTCATTCATAGTAACTCCAATCAAAGTAAAACCAAAAAAACCACCTCGCCACCTAAAAATAGAGTATTGAACAAAGGAAGCGAAGAAGTTTTGCGGACTCGTCTTTGGCTTGTGACTTTAGATGATTTTAAATGGTAAAAAGCAAATGTTCTAACAATAAAACGAAAAAAAATACTGTCGACTATAGATTTTTTCCCAGTCAGCAAAATGCAAACGTCGCATTAGTACATTAGAACAGTAAATAAACTGAGCAGCCCATACCGGTACTGGACAGCTGAACGTTGACACAAATAGGAAGTCACTGACAACATCGGAAACAGCCATCGGGGATCGTGCAATACAGGAATGCCAGCAAGTTAAACCACAACCTCACGATTTACACACAGAAGTTCCTGTTGCACTGATTTACAGACTCCAACATCGAGAAAGCTAATTTTCCACAGAAAAAGGTAATTTTAGATCTGTTTTTTTTAATACGAAAAGCTCAATACTGGATTTCAAGAGCTAAAAATACAATGCCATTATTGACATAAAAATGGAAATCTTCATGCACTGATTTTTACAGATTGCAGTACCGACAAAAAGCCGATTTTCGTTTTTTCGTTGGTTTGGGCGAAAACAAGATCTTACTTTACCAGTAACGATGCTGAAATATTGTATGGGCGGCTAGATAGAAACAACTGCTTACTCATTTTTTGTCCATTCGTTGCCAAATACTATATATATCATGCATCTATGGAAAATGAAGCCTATAATTTTACAGCATTCCTTAAAAATATTAAGTTACTTTAAAGACTTTGAAAATAGCCATCTCAAGAACACTATAGAAACTACACTTGCATAAGTCTTTAACTACATATACTATATTTTCTTTATTGTTTGTATATGTTAAAATTTGTAAAAGGTCTGCCTGCCCGCTTGTGTGTATTGTTGTTGTAGTGTCCACTCCATGTATCATTGATGGAACAAAATAATGATAATAATAACAATAACAATAATAATAACAATAATAATAATAATAATAATAATAATAATAATAATAATAATAATAATAATAATAATAATAATAATAATAATAATAATAATAATAATAATAATAATAACAATAATTAAAAGCCGATTTTATACTGAAGAAAGAAGCGTAAAATCTTCATATCATCTTGGTTCAATACTGGTATATACATACTGTAATAGTTCTAAAATTAATATGGACACAGAAAAAGGCAAAATTTCCACGAATTGTTTGTTTTTAAGACTGCAATATTGGGAAAGTCAAATTTCAAAACAGAAAAGGGCAACGTTTGTTTCCATTTTGCCCTCTTGGTTTGTACAATATTCAAATACAAACAACTCAAACTACTAATGCGATGAAAGAAAATGATGAAATTTTGATACTGGGTTATCCAAACTTCATTCTAAAGGGGTATGGATAATTTATCTTTATTGTTCTTTCTGATAATACTTTACTCCGACATTCCAAGAACTACAGTAACACCAATAACAGGTAGGCAACTAAATTTTCTGACTTGGGTGCAGAGCAAGCTAATTCTATCCCCTTGTCATTATCAAGTCAATATGCTCCTAGTTTCTCACTTTAATAGATTGCAATGAATAGAGAAAACTTGAAACCCTATTATTATTTTTGGGTGCATCATATTTTTTTTATTGCAACAGAACCTAAAAGAAGTACTGTAGGTATCTTTTAAAACCAGGGCTGCTTGAGACTTAAATAGAAATCTAAAATAGAAAGCTACAACAACATAAAAAGAAGTAGATTATGTGAAGTAGATGTGTATATGTGCATGTAATGCGTAAATGTAGGTGTTCATAGAAGAGTGCTTGATGCACAGATGCAGAGCGGGATATATGTATCTTCATGTGTAGTAAAAAAAACATGCAAAGTACTGTTTCATCCCTACAAGCCTGTTTCGTGGTCGCCCACTTATCAGGGGATTTGTGTATAATGTGCAGATGTGTATATACTGTATGTGTATAGATGTGTATATACTGTATGTGTATAGATGTGTATATACTGTATGTGTATAGATGTGTATATACTGTATGTGTATAGATGTGTATATACTGTATGTGTATAGATGTGTATATACTGTATGTGTATAGATGTGTATATACTGTATGTGTATAGATGTGTATATACTGTATGTGTATAGATGTGTATATACTGTATGTGTATAGATGTGTATATACTGTATGTGTATAGATGTGTATATACTGTATGTGTATAGATGTGTATATCTGTATGTGTATAGATGTGTATATACTGTATGTGTATAGATGTGTATATACTGTATGTGTATAGATGTGTATATACTGTATGTGTATAGATGTGTATATCTGTATGTGTATAGATGTGTATATACTGTATGTGTATAGATGTGTAAATCTGTATGTGTATAGATGTGTATATCTGTATGTGTATGGATGTGTATATACTGTATGTGTATAGATGTGTATATACTGTATGTGTATAGATGTGTATATACTGTATGTGTATGGATGTGTATATACTGTATGTGTATGGATGTGTATATACTGTATGTGTATGGATGTGTATATACTGTATGTGTATGGATGTGTATATACTGTATGTGTATAGATGTGTATATACTGTATGTGTATAGATGTGTATATATGTATGTGTATAGATGTGTATATACTGTATGTGTATAGATGTGTATATACTGTATGTGTATAGATGTGTATATACTGTATGTGTATAGATGTGTATATCTGTATGTGTATAGATGTGTATATACTGTATGTGTATAGATGTGTATATCTGTATGTGTATAGATGTGTATATCTGTATGTGTATGGATGTGTATATACTGTATGTGTATAGATGTGTATATACTGTATGTGTATAGATGTGTATATACTGTATGTGTATGGATGTGTATATACTGTATGTGTATGGATGTGTATATACTGTATGTGTATGGATGTGTATATACTGTAAGTGTATAGATGTGTATATACTGTATGTGTATAGATGTGTATATACTGTATGTGTATAGATGTGTATATACTGTATGTGTATAGATGTGTATATACTGTATGTGTATAGATGTGTATATACTGTATGTGTATAGATGTGTATATACTGTATGTGTATAGATGTGTATATACTGTATGTGTATAGATGTGTATATACTGTATGCGTATAGATGTGTATATACTGTATGTGTATAGATGTGTATATACTGTATGTGTATAGATGTGTATATCTGTATGTGTATAGATGTGTATATCTGTATGTGTATAGATGTGTATATACTGTATGTGTATAGATGTGTATATACTGTATGTGTATAGATGTGTATATACTGTATGTGTATAGATGTGTATATACTGTATGTGTATAGATGTGTATATACTGTATGTGTATGGATGTGTATATACTGTATGTGTATGGATGTGTATATACTGTATGTGTATGGATGTGTATATACTGTAAGTGTATAGATGTGTATATACTGTATGTGTATAGATGTGTATATACTGTATGTGTATAGATGTGTATATACTGTATGTGTATAGATGTGTATATACTGTATGTGTATAGATGTGTATATACTGTATGTGTATAGATGTGTATATACTGTATGTGTATAGATGTGTATATACTGTATGTGTATAGATGTGTATATACTGTATGCGTATAGATGTGTATATACTGTATGTGTATAGATGTGTATATCTGTATGTGTATAGATGTGTATATACTGTATGTGTATAGATGTGTAAATCTGTATGTGTATAGATGTGTATATCTGTATGTGTATAGATGTGTATATACTGTATGTGTATAGATGTGTATATACTGTATGTGTATAGATGTGTATATACTGTATGTGTATAGATGTGTATATACTGTATGTGTATAGATGTGTATATACTGTATGTGTATAGATGTGTATATACTGTATGTGTATAGATGTGTATATCTGTATGTGTATAGATGTGTATATCTGTATGTGTATAGATGTGTATATACTGTATGTGTATAGATGTGTATATACTGTATGCGTATAGATGTGTATATACTGTATGCGTATAGATGTGTATATACTGTATGCGTATAGATGTGTATATACTGTATGTGTATAGATGTGTATATCTGTATACATGTACTTATCATTGTCAAACACCAACACACTTTAATAGGATTATGTGTATATGTGTAATATGTGAATAAATATTTTTTATGTGTATATTATGTGTATGTATGTAAAGACATGTACTTACGGTATTGTCGTTCTCTGTAGCATTGTGTCTGCAATCTGTTCACATAATCTCGCTCTATTTTTTTCTCTAATTTCTTAAGACTTTGCGGATCTGCATAACTTTCTTGAAAACCCTCCTACATCAGAATACAAGTGATCAAAGATTACAATTGTGGGTAGTAAGGAAAGTAGGCCTTCCCTTGCAGTTGTTTATAAGACAACTTCCTTTAGACTTGATACAGTAGTTATGGTACTCAAGGTCACAAATTGTACACGAGGGATACAGAGACTCCCCAGACAGGATTTTTAGGATGGATTAAAGCATTTTGGAACAAAAATTCTGTTTTCCACCCCCCTCCCTCCCCCCAAAACGTGCAACTCACCAAGACAAAATGAGAAACAAGGCTTAATGTGGCTAGTACAGAATACATACCTGGACCCAGTAGGTAATTTGATAGTTATAAGTATTTCTTTGTATATGATATGCCCTGAAATAAAAACAAAACAAAATATGGGGTGGGGTATTGGAGATGACTCAATACGAAATACATATAGTACTAAATACTATGAAAATCTAATTTAAATAATCAATCAGAAAGTGGGAAACGTACACATACATTCACTCTTGTTATGTGTCTTTTTTACTCAAATGGACGTTTCAAAGAGGGGTCATTGCTTTAAGTTTTTTTTAAAGCTGGGAACACTTGGCTTGAAATATGGAACAGATAGTTGAGAAAGCTGAAAGGGTTGATCGTTCCTATCCTGATAGCCGGGATTTGGGCATCAGGTGGAGCAAAGTATATTTTCCTACAGTAGTTTGCAGAAGAACAAGTTTTGAAATCAGTAGTATCAAACCCCTGACTCCTCCTGACTATGGGCCTGATTCTTTTTCCGCCGCAACTGTAACCTCCCTTAAAGGAGCTCCGTTAACAGCCATTTTGCCATCCTACAGTAGCTATTTAAATACCATTTGCGAGAAAGCATCATGAATGTACTGAGTAAGGACATTAACACAAGAAGAATTGGAAGAAACTGTAGAATTGCAGAAAGCACCTAGTCTTATAATATTTTCCATTGAATTTGTTAAATGAAGCAAAACTTTATTTACCAATGGTCATTACACGATTTCTTTTCATAATTTGTCTTTTAATTTTTCTTATATTGGTTAAAAATAATAACAAAGGTTGGCTGGCGAGGGCTCTTTAAGGGGATTCTGTCTGAAACCCTGTTGTACTTACGACGTTCTATGTAGGGAATATGGTGGATCTTGTAACATGAATGTACTGAGTAAGGACATTAACACAAGAAGAAGAATTGGAAGAAACTGTAGAATTGAGTAGAATTGTTGCTGAAAGAAAACATAAGAGATTAGAAATTTCAATATAAAATTGCGTAAAAAGAAAGCATGAAGTATTTTTGCAGTTTAAATAATGAATAAAATTGTGTGGCATTACTGTTTGGCACTATTTTCAAAATGGTTGAAAATAAATAAAACAAATTTAGGAAGCTATTGAGAGTGCAGATACATGTTTGAGTCAAAGGCATAAAAGGTGCCAGCATTTGCCATACAGCACCAATGTCAAACATATGCACACTGTTTACAAAATTTTATGTGCAAAATTCGCGAACAGCTATGTAGGCTGTTTGCCAACAGATCCAAACTACCTACAAACTACTGGATTAATGGCTAACTAATACTGTATTCATTTTGGTTCGCTTAATTTGTTACAAGCCTTTCTCAACAACTCTGCTTAGGGAAATTAGTGCTGATTACTTGTAATAAATACTGGAAGGGAGGATTACTTGGCTGACCACAGAGCACAGCCTCGATGAATTGTTTTTTGGCCAGTCTCTTTCACTATCAACTGCTTTGGTTAAGATTACAATACAAGGATGATTTTTGTGAATAGCTTACATTGGCTTCTTGTCCCTCATCATGCTGGTGGAAATGGTTATGGCGAGTACCACGGTGTCTTCTATTTACAAAAACTCGACCTAAAGAAGAGGACTCTAAGCCTAATTGCATAATGACACCTAGACTGGTTAATTATTGCCACATGCAGGATTGTTTTGAGTTGAAGGCGATCCAGTTAAGGTTGGTTCTCACTTGGACCTAAGCGCAATTGCAACGCACATAATTTTCTGATTCTCACTAAGAGAACGCAACTGCTTGATTTTCTTGCGCTTGCACTTGAGTTTGACCGATTTTCACTTGTGTTGCGCTTACGCTTGCGTCCTAGTGAGAACTAACCTTTAGAGGTGTTGTTTTACAGTATATTTACATGTAAAAAAATCAGATGCAGTTTCAAATTAAATACTACTGTACAATACTTGTAAAACAAATGATACAAAATATTCAAAGTCACAAATTTGCTATCCACTAATAATATACAGTAAGGGCCTCAAAGAGCCTGGTAACTGGATTGTATGGCATCTAAACTGTAGAATCATTAGGTGTTCGGAGGCTGGATGTAATTTCTCTAGGTTCTGACAGCCAAAGTAACACCCTGTTTCACATGCACACCCAGTGAATCCCTCAAGTAGGAGCAAGTGAGATCAAGGCCATTTATTTATAGCAACTTACCTCCACCAGGCCCACCAAAGAACATGTTGAAAATTTCTTCAGGAGTAATATCAGCTGAAGATAGAACACATCCATCCATCAATAAAAAACAGAGATAGATTCTTAGCAGTATTTTCCTGCTTTGCTCAGCAATTAACCTATAGTCCTTTTACAGGTAAAAGTTACACAAATTTTTACACAAAGAATAAAAAAATGAATAGAGAAACTTTGATATGTGGACACTTTAGTACCAGAAAGCTGAACCACAGCCACATGATAAAGATTCTACCGTTTTACCTACAGTATATGTATGTACTGTACCAATGTGAAAGATATGACTCTGACTTTAGGGGTGCTAAATATCTTAATTTTGAGGTTGATGAGGGTCTTGAACTTTATAATCTGTTCAGCTAAACAACCCAATAAATTCCATAGCAATTGCCATTACCAACTGTTACAATTGAACAAACTATTTCATTACAATTTCACAAAACTTGTGTAAACATTTGCCATCAAGTTGCCAGATTATTTGGCAAGTTACAGTAACAATTGAAGTTGTCAAATTTCCTTGCTAGTTTTCAACAGAGTTCACAAACGATGCAGCCAATGTTTTGTGAAATCAGCTGTAGTCTTTACCTTCAATAAGTATGTTCTCGGGTCCACATGTCTTGATTATTGTACATACCTTCAAATCCCCTAGAGTAGTCATAGTGATTGTGGTACAGCTGAGGTTGTGGGTTTTCGTCTCCGTATTTGTCATATCGTTGTCTCTTCTGCGCATCTGTTAGTACAGCAAAAGCATTTCCTATGGCTGAAAAGAAACACCAACAATAAAAATATACAGACTTTTACTGTGAGAATCTGTTAGGAAAATAGGAAATAATTTATTAAAATAATAATCTATTACACTATTACAGACCACCTACATGAGTTTAATCTAATATAGTTCTTATGATGCTGTAGTTTTTCTACTGAGTTAAATACCATTCATCAGGATACAGTAGTAGCAAACAGACTTGAGTAAAGGCTGACATTCTATTTTGGGTAACAGGAAAAATTTTTCTCTCTACAGACAAAAAAGGGGCAAACAAAACACAGATTTATGCTACCCTTGTGAAATAAAGTGATTGTATAGTAATCAGATAAAAAAATCTGCATTAATAGCTTAGCGTAGTATGTACCGTACCTTTGAAAGCCTCAGTAGCACCAGGCGCTCTGTTTTTGTCGGGGTGGAACTGTAGTGCCAGTTTTTTGTATTTCTTTTTGATGTCTTCTTCTGGGGCATCTCTGCTTATTCCAAGGATCTCATAGTAATCTTTACAATTCTGAATTCTGTAAAAAAAAAAAAAAAATGATGAAACATTGTAAACAGCAAGTCTATAATGGGAGAACTGTCTCATAAGCACTTCAGTCCTAGGTAAGGGGATGATAAAGAACCTATGGATGTGCTACCTTTAAGAGTAGGGAACTGTAGCTGGTATTGTGTTCTACAGTATGTAGCTTTCTCTCCCCAGAAGGTGAAGAGGATGTTTTTTCTTTATTTTTCTCTAATGGTCTATACCTTATGGATATTGGGAAGGGCCTTCAAAGATTGGTAACACAAGCTTGTTTCTCAAGAGGAACAGGTTTCAGAGGTCTTACCCTGGATCTTATGTATACATTGCCAACTAAGAATCAATTGCATTAACAGATATGTATAAGAATGTTAATCCTGAGGAGCTGTCTCCTAAAACAATAGTGAACTGGTATATACTGTACATGTCTCTGAACACTGGGACTATTCTAGGTATACATGTCTCTGAACACGAGGTACAGTACGGACTGAATGTATTTTAACATTTACCAACGTGGATTTGGCGTGGATTCTGTACTGTATTTTCTAGGATAAGGTCTGGGTTTGAATTTAATGCTGTAAGTGGGTTGAACATGTTTCTCCTGTGCTTTCAGTCTTTTTGGATGAGACACCAAACCTAGGTCCAGTCTCCTAACCACGTCACTCACAATGTTAAGAGGATGTTATAGAACCATTTGGAACTCTAGTCCATTGGTACTATCTTCAGTGACAAGGATGGCCATAGAGCTGAGCCCTAGCCTCCAACTTACTTGTTGACAGCACTTATGACATAGTTTGCCTAGCCCATTAGTACTATCTTTGGTGATAAGGAAGACCACAGAACTGAGCCCCAGCTATCTACTTTCTGGCAGCAATTTGTTGGGCTAGTTCATTGGTACTATTAACAGTGTTAAAGCCACATTGTCACCAGTTTACTTCCAGAGCTCAGACGGAAACCTCAACCATTAAAAGACAAAAAGAATCTATTAGAATCCAAGACATTTAACAGGCCATCTGCTCTAAATTATCAATCACATCCTCAAAGAAACTTCCAATAGACACACTGCTTTCAATATTTTAAAATATTTCTTGCCTTTTCTGTTTAAAATCATCAGGGATTGTTTCATAATCGACCGGAAGTAAACTGGTGACAATACGGCTTTAAGGAAGACCATACTGAGCTTCAGCCACTGTATCTACTTACTTTTTAACAGCACTTAGTTGCTCTGGAGTGTAGTCCTTCTCCTTAGGTTCTTTGGGTGCCTCTTCTTTATCCTTGCCTGTGCTGTGTGTCCGTGACCTGTGCCTTACTCCATCAGGCAGGTCTCCATTCCTTGCACCCCCAGATGCACCATTTTTTGATAAGGAATCTAGTAAATCTTGAGGTGAAAGATAATAAAGTTTAAGAATGGCGTAAAAGACCAATGGCTTATTGTTAATTCAAACTCTAACTTTAACATATTTTGAGTTCCCTAGATACTTTTTTAGGCATATTTGTGTTGCTCTCAGATGAGAGGGTGGGTTTATCAATAAAGTTACTATAGTATGAGCTGAGGGTAAGGGTACACACATCTATGTAAGCAGGCACCAAAATATAAATTCAGTCCAGTCAGCTGGTAATGTCATTTCCATAGGGTATGGAGATTTTATATTGCCAGAATGTCATTGGCATACAATGAATTCATAGATAGTAAGATGCAAGCAATTGGACCAAAGCTTGTCTTTTTGTAGTGATACCAAAACACAACCTCAGCACAATTCACAGTAAAGATTTACAGTATCCACCAAATGGGAAATATCAATATTATGTAATAATCTATCAAAAAAGAAGAGTTGTACTTTGTAGTAATGAGTAATTTAAATTTGGTGAGATAAAAGTTATAATTACTTCTATAAAAGTTATAACTACTACTGTATCTTCAGTATAAAAAAGGACAGAATATCATATCCATAACATAACCATAAATTACTTATAAGATTTGAGGCATTCTAAGACATTGGTCTTCACTCATATCATTTCGTCCTAATTTCAAATGTCATAAAGAAAATAGATTACTTGATTTATATATAGATTATTCGATCGATCGTTAATTACAACTATCAGAATTAGAATACTATTTTTCTAAAGCAATGACCGTAGATGTTACAACAAACGGTGTGTTGTAGAAATTGCACCGTAAAATTATAGTCGTGATCTGTCGTGAATCCAAAGTTTAATATTCACACTCTCTAACAAAACCAATCTAGTAGGATCAGTCAAGATGTCAATGTAAATACTTGTTATAGTAAGACAGTTTCCGAGACAGAATCTTAGACTTAGATCGACACCAGGTTTAAACATGACGAACTCTTACGTCCAGAAGTCAGACTTCGATGGCGGAGAAAACCGCACGTAATGGGAAATTCGCACAAACCTTGAACGTGCTTGGTAGGGAAAAGTCTCTCTGACTTCTTAAGAAACTTTATCGCCTTATCCGTCTGTCCTTCTCGGAGGTATTTCTCTGCTAAGTGCCGGCACTTCAGCGCTTCATCTTTATTGCCCTCCATTTTATTTTTACCTCCGCTTGACTCATCACTGCGCATGTGCGATATAGGAACACCACAGGTGGACCGTGACGTGTTCTCTTGCCTATGGTTTTCCCGTGTTTTTTTCACTCTCATCATTCAATTTATTAACTGAAGTTATTTATCTCGCTTTTTTCTCTTATTATCATTAATCTGGTCTATATTAATCACGTACTTTTTTCTAACCCCAGTTTGTGCGTGTCGCTTTTCGGCAACGCCGCCATCAGCTCGTAACCAGAGTAAATGTCACCCGACCAGTATGCTATTTGTGAAAGCTTCGCCAGAAGACATGTAGGGGAGGGGCCTAGGGGAGCTCGTTCCTCACCCTACCCGTAGTAAGAAATAATCGGCGTAGAGCCGTGAGTCTGTAGTGGTATCCCTGTGTTTTGTTGTCCCTGGGGCCGGGTTTATGGATTCTTGTCATTTTTAAGGTTGCCATACCGCAGGTGCTTTGTCAACATTATGACTTGTAATCAGAAGAGAAAAAAAGTGACTGTGACCATCTTTGGTCAATGGAGAAAGTATCTGAGAAGAAACGAAGAGTCCTCGGTACCAGTCCCTTAAAACGACAACGTTTTCTTCATATGCTTTTATATAAACTGTTTGGTGTCATTATCAATAAACTGTGTTTGTATTGGTTCTGACTCTACTAGTAATTTACTCATAATCCACGGGTAGCGAGTGCTCATAGCAGCTTTGTGTATTGGATTAGTGGTGGCTGAAAAACAATCATGTTGAGTGTTTTGAGCATAAAAGGGATGGTAATAGCATGTGAGCCACTTTGAGGGCAAGCACACTTACTTATAACGTAGAAACGCAAGACGGACGATATTTAAAACACCAAATTACAGAAACGGCGGTAAGAGAAAGACATAAACGTTACTTTAAAGAAAATGTCTTCAAAACGGAGATTTAAGACTTTTTTCGAGTGCGCCGGATTACTTTTTTATCAGGCTTATACCTCTGAAAAAGATTAAAAAAATGCATCGTCTTTCGTAAAAGACGTAATTTCGTAAAATGATTGCTTACAACGAACACTTTCACTCGGAAAAGTCCGTTTTAATTGTTCTATTGCGTATAAGATTTCGCTTGCGTAAGTTGCGAAAAGACCTGTACGCTCGAAGGAGAAGTTCATTAGGGTACGGCCCGCATTTTTTACTGCCTTGCGTCCTTTATAAGGAAAATAGGCTTTTGTCATAACTTTTTAGTGCCAAAGTAATCAATAACTCCTAAAATGAAACTCACAGATTACGCGCATTTCTTTTCAGCTCACACAACACAAAAATCCCATTTCTTTAAATGACTATTTGAATTTAGTATTGGATATAATCACTGTCTCTGAAAAACTTGCTTTTCTAATTGTTTTTACTTTGCATATAGATAGAATATAGGTACAATTAACCATCGCCAGGAGACCCGGAAACATGTTATGAGATCCTATCGAGGAAGATTAACGAATGGAATAATATTATATCAAATGAATGGTGTGAATTCAGAAAAGGTCTCTGCAGCGAACGAAGCTGTTCTTATCAAGATTGCTGAGTCAACGAGACCACTTCATTTGTTATTGTGATCTTTGTTGGTTTAATAGAGACAACTACAGGTTATATTTACTTTACTCATAATTTCAAACAATTAGCTCCCATAGGTTTCGAGCTCAACATTAGCCAAAAAATTTTGTGTTGGATAAGAAAGATTTGAAAAAGAAAATTGAAAGCAAATAAATATACTCGAGACTAAGTAAGTAATGAATGAAACCAGAATATCAAATATTCAGTTTTTTTTTCAAAGAGATATTAGAAGCGTAAGCTTTTCAACGATTGCAACGAAGGTTTCATAACCAATAGTTAACTAAGATATAGGATTAAAAACAAATTATCGAATTAGGAACAGAGAAATTACAATGTACGGCGCCCCTTACTTTTGTCAGATGACCCAATAATGCGCGTTAGAAATTTCAATAGCTTTTAACAGTTGGAACATAATTGTGTTAGTATTCCAAGGCAAACAACAACTGAATACGCTAATGCCAACAACAGCTTCGAAATATGTCAAAGTCATAACTCAGTTCTTTCATTGGCTTACTGTACAAACAAGCAACAGCGCAATTGCAAACACCGTTCTTTCTTTTGCTTACTACACACAAAAAGCACCAAGTCTTATATTACCTTCTTTGAAAAGGGCGAATTTCCGACGGCTTAGCACAAAAGCGATTGTAGGCATATATATCATAGCATCTTATGTTCTTGGAAATTAGATTCATGGCAAAATTGCTAGACCTTTTTTTCCCTTCCTCCAGCAGGTGCAATAACATGGCAGTGGTTCTGTTCGCTCTCTTTCGACTTCTTGAATTCCTGATGCTGGTTATCTTCACCAAGGGGACTTGCAGTAACTCTGGTATGTCGAGAAAAATGTCATTTTAGAACACTTATAAATTTAAGTTTATTTCATTTTCTCTTTAGTTCCATGTAAAGTTATTTTCTTAATCGTACGCTCCCGTTCATAAGTTGTGTCGAAATCAAAGAAACAAAGTACTTTCTACTCTCGGTATAAATACAACCTATTCACGCCATTGTTTTTTTTTTTTTACTATTTTTTAAAGATGCATGTTTTATACAGTTTTTATCCTTGTTTAAGCTAACTCAATACTTTTATTAATGCACGAACCGTCTGATATATGTATGCAAAATAGCATAATGTATATGCTCTCATGTTAAAGGCAATGGCAAAAATAAAAATACTGATTCGATTAACACACGAATTTTTTTTATTTTTATTAACATACAAATTTTCCCTCCAATTTTTAGACCAATGCATATTTGGCAATTCTTGACATAAAATCAATAGTGGTACTTTTGGTTTAGACAAATACATATAATTAAGGTTGCCCTATGCAGCAGAAACTTGAAATAGACACAGATTTACATAGCTTGCTGAACAGCTGTCCCAAACGCGAACAAAAATAGGTGTTAAATTCATTTTTATGGGACAAACAATTGCTTGGTATTTGCAAGACGATCGTAACGCTATCCAGCGACTCAAAATGTACAAAATTATAGTTAAAGAAACACTCGTCAGCTGCCGTTTTTGTCTTCCTAACGAAATACTAAGTGTGAGAGCCATTTCTTTTGGTGTTTGGGGAAGTGGGGAGGTTCATCGGGGAAATTCTTAAATGTTTCTACCTCAAGCTGTTTTCCATTGAATACAGTAAAAACCCGCGTTTGAGAACCTTGATTTTTTCAAGTCTAGCCAAACAGGTTCCTATATTTGGGGTACTTACCAAGAATTAAGGCAAAAGGTTCTTATTAGGTTCTTATTTTTTTCCTAGTTTTGTTAATCAATAGTAGAATTCATCATTACAGAAGTGCGTCTAAATACATAGCCACTTTGCTAAAGAAATACCTACTGTATGTAAATGTCAGTAAATCTTTTATGAAAGGGCATAGTTTTTTTTATATTATTTGATATTATTTGTTAATACGAACAAGATATTCAATCTTTTCTTGACGAGTTAAAAATCTTTTCTCGACGAGTTAAAAAGAAAGATTAAAAGTAGTTTGTAAAGTTATATAACGATAATAATAATAATAGACAAGGGGTTTAGTAATAAATTAAGAACATGCAGGGCTTTCAAAACCGAATATCAAATCGAATCGTATATTACTAAAATCCTCGAAAAATCCTTGCGGCCAGAATTGTTTCAGTTGTGAAGGAAAGAAAATAAAAATAATCATGACTCACAATATAAATATACATAAGGCTTTCATGATTTTTTAAATGATTATCATAAACAGAACCGTAGCAGGTCATGTAAGATTAGGGGGCACTATACAGAAACATTAAGAAAATATTTGGGGGTGGGGGGGTGGGGGGGGGCACAGCCACACCCCTTCTGGTCATTTCCTTAGAATTTTTTTATAATAGTGGGGGGGGGGGGGGGGACATGCCCCCAGTGCCCCACCCCCTGCTACGGCCCTGATAAATGATGAATCACGGGAAGAGGGGAGGTACCCCTTTAAACAACTACAAACAGGATCGTCGTGTCGCTGGTTTCCCTTCCTTATTGAACGTCTAGATCCACTTCCGGTCCTCACTTCTTTACTGTGCTATCTAGGGAGCCAGCAGGCGCTACACGTGAACATCACGTGCGAGAAGTACCTAGACGTGTATGTAGACGGCGAGACAATGGTCACTGGCGTCCAGGGCGTGCACAGCATTTTGATTGACAGTTCTTCCCACGTGATGGCTGTCAAATGTAAAGGTAAGCAGCGCAATGGTCGTGACGTCATTTCCGGGTAATTCCGCTAGACGCTATATTGAACATTTCCATGAATACCTTGCGAACTTGGTTGAGCTAGGCTGGCCCCTGATCTTGAATCGTGACGTGTAAGGTATCAGAGCATACTGACCTACTATGGATTTAAAGAATGTCGATCGGACACTCGTTTTTGATTGTTTGCATCTAAAATAAAACGGTCTATTCGCCAAGAAAATAACCATCTAACAGTGAAGTCTGAGTGTCTCTGTTACTCACTTCAATTAGGCGATGGAAATGGATGCTTTGTGTGATTCGGTATTGAGTGGTAATTTAAAATTTAAAAGGTAGAACGCTCTTTGTCATCTAACGAAGCAAAAGCAATATCGGTAATAAACATGATGATAAATATGATTTGAGGCGAGGAAACGCCGACTTCCAGTCAAAACCTTCCACGTAGTCGATCTCAGGCCCGTACCCAGGGGGAGGGGGTTCAAGGGGTGCGAACGCACCCCCCTTCCCCCTACACCACGACCGAAGGTCCACTTTCGGTTATAAATAGACGTGCTATTTGTAGACAAAACGATAAAGCATAAGCTTGGTATGTAGCAAAATCCGACAATAAACTTCCTGTAGAGATACTGCAAAGGCATAAAAAAATCCCTTTTTGTCCATCTTGGAAATGGAGCCTAGTCCCTAACGTTTTACAATATCACAGGTCTCCCGCGCGCTCGCCCCAGGCTCTTTTTGACCATTTAGAAAAACGATAGCCATTGATTTATATGTTTTGCACTCCAGGGGCTGAGGGAGGATGGAGAGGTATGATTGTAGGTGATGGCGTCCTGACTGACGAATCCTGGCGATGCACGAAGCACAAGGAGGCCGGGTGGCATATGACCACGTTCGATGATAGAGATTGGCCGAGCGCCGTGTCTTATGCTATTAACATCGACTCTGTTTTCCCTTGGGGTGTTAAAGAGGGTGTCTCTAGTGAGGCTCAGTTTATTTGGACATCTGATAATCGTAACGATAAAGAGATCTACTGCAGACGGACGTTATACTCGCCGTGCATTGAAAGTAAGTGCTTGTGCTTTTGAAGTGTTATATAAAATGTATACAATATATACAATGTATATAAAATACATTTATATACATACGTATATAAAATACACCTGTAAGCATGACGCGGGACCGATGTGTTTTTGGAGTCGAAAACTGTAGCTTGGACCTTTTTTCATCCTCGGGGACCCAGGACGTCGCGGAGATCGGGCACACAGGTAGTGCGCGAGAAAAAAGAGCACTAAAAGCCTGTTTCTTTCTCGCGCCGCGCTTCCTGTGTGCCCGATCTCCGCGACGCCCTGGGTCCCCGAGGATGACCTTTTTGGGGTTATTCATATTTTTTGCGGAACGCAGAAACGCACTTCTATTCAACTCATGATTAATTAATGTACAGTCTCCGTTGTTTTTGTGAGCTTTGTACTTGGAAAGGTCAGGTACTTTTAGATTTAGAATTAAGGATCGTGATTTTGTGTGGGGTCTTTTTGTGATATAAAATGCGAGGCACTGTCGGACACTAGCTTTAGAAACCCCTCCCCCAACCCTCCTATCTAAGCCGCAGACACAAGCTAAACGAAGCACCTTTTTAACTACTACCGCCCTTATTGTCTCCTTTTCGACCCTAGGTAATATAATGATACGTGTTTTTAAAGAATTTGTGTATAAAAAGCCCCATTTGCCAAAATCTCGCGGCAAATGGATCTCGGCGGAGTAAAGAGGTACTCAAAGTGATTTTTCACAGCCTCTATCCAACTGCACTGCAAAAGAAGCTTGAGATCTCTTCCCAAAATGAGAAAAATGATAAGCAACGTATTTTCTAAAATTTTAGGGTGGTTTTCATTAACCCGTGAAACAAAGTGTGATATTCAAAGGGTAATAGTAAAACACAAAAGAGAATCAGATCACAATAAAGTGTAGTACGCTAAAGTGTAGTTCACGAGTTAATGGAAATCACTCTAAGGTGCGTATTTTCTTGCAGGAAGGTACATGTTCTTCACATCATCAGATGGGTTCAAGGACAAATCTTTGAGTAACGCCATACTAGGCATTGTTTCCGTCACAAGCGCCACGGAATGCGGGCTCAAATGTGGTCAGATGGACTCATGCGTTTCGTTCAACATAGAGTACAAGACAAGCTCTAAATTGTGCGAGCTGAATGGCGCGAGAGCTGTGACGTCATCCATTGACCTGGTGTCAAGGCCTGGCTACCAGTATTACGAAATCACGAAAGCGGGTTATTAACAAATCCGCTGTACACCCGAAACGCTACATCAAAAATACTCTTTGCCTCATTGAGCATCAAATGAGAATGTCGTTGCTTGTATAGCTACAAGAAATGCATCGACAAACGCTGTTCTTGCGTTGGGATTGATGGCGTGGGTCGCGCATGCGTTATGGTGTATAGCCGCTGTAATATACCTTTCAAAGGCACCGAATTTTGTTTCAATTTTTTCTAGGATTTCTAAAATGGCTTTTATCTATTGGAAACTCTAGAAATTTGTGACATCGCCTATAGGACCTTGGGAACGAGGCTGAAAGGTGACGCAGTTGTCGTCTGACTTTAATATATTGAGTTCGGAAAAGGAATATTGGTCAAAACCAACGTCCAATGGCCCCTCCGACGGGAGAGGGATTGAAAAAGTAGCTGCTTGCAGCAAAAACAGCAGAGATTCACAAAAAAAAGGCTTAGCGTAGAGGAGATAGCTCAATTATTATGTAATGCATATAATACGTAAAAAATCTTTTTATTTAAAACTTCTCCAAATCACTGAGTACCATACCTGTCAACCTCCGAAAATCTGATGGCTTGAGAATTTTTTGTGGGGAGGGTTGGGGTATATTTATTTTTTGGGGGATGGGTGGGTTTAACCTTGCAGGCGTTTGCCTTATAGAAAGCTCTCGCGAACAAATCCACTTATAGATCTCACGAGGGTGTTAGATAAATTGCGCTACGCAAAGGGAATTATTGTTTCAAATATTTTAATAGAAAATAGGCAAAATGACGATTTTCTATGGAATAATTTTTCGGAAGCGATAAAAAATCGCTAAAAAAGCGGGAGATTTGGTGCTCAACGCGGGAGAGCGGGAGAAGGGGTCCAAGATCTTGAGACTCCCGCCTAATGCGGGAGAGTTGACAGGTATGGAGTACTGTAGGCACGATTTTCAGCTCGGTTCTGTGAGCCCGCAGTACGTGCCCATGGGGCCTAGCAAGACTGGAAATAGAGCGTTTGAGTACTCGAATGAGGAATGTTTGGGAATCATTGGTTGTTGTACATAAAAGCAGGAGAGGGAAAGTGCAGCGGGATTTCTTTAGTTTTGTAAATAACCTAGAGTGTAGGCTCTATTACTGGCAGCAGTCTTTTGGCAGCAGTCTTTTGCACGACGTCTTCTTGAGGTATACGCGCGCTTCCAACCTTGGCCGTCAAAATGTGTGTAATTTCATATCATTCTTTTTCCATATGACTTCTATAACTTCACACTCCACCCGTCAGCCAACGACAACCATATGCTGTCACAAAGCACGTCAAATGCTTCTGTTTTGGGACAATTGAGAGGGGTAGCACCTTTCTAGTTGAAGGAATAAGGCCTATTGCTCGAGATTTCTAGAGATGGAAGTTTTAACACAATAAATTGTACACGGGCACTTCAATTCGGCTAGAAGGAACTTTATGTTCGCATTGACAGTTTTCAGAAGAATAAACTCTTTAAATGGAGGATGTCAGAGGAATCCGACGAGTTTACATTCTTGCAGCTATATTGGACTGTGCCACAAACTTTAGATGGCGAGTGTTATCGGAAACGCAATATAACACAAGTGTTCAGAGTAAATTTCCAAATTCAGTGAATAAAGTTACTTGGTGAAGTTTCGCACAATTGACATCGCTGAATCCACACAGCCATCAAAGTTCGAGTGAGTAAAAGCGTCGCCGCCAACGACCAACAAAGGTGACGTCATTAGCACTTGACTTCCCGGCATGCCTTTCACCGATTGGGATACCTGTGAGTAACGCCACTTCTGGCACTTGGTGGCGGTCGGTTTGGGGAGGTTGGGGAATAGTTCAAATGTGTGTTTCAGCATGATGTTTTCGACCTCCTGGCGGTCGGATTCTAGGTGTTTGATGCCAAAAGGGACGCTTGAATGTAGAACGATACTCGTGCCACTGACGCTAGAATCTGATGACCAACCAAAGAGTTCAATTAGAGAGTTTCTATAACATGTGAAATAAAAACCCCCAATTGTTTCGTTTATTTATACTTATAAACCACAGATACAAACAAACAAACAAACAAACAAAAGCAAGCAGAAAAACAGAGAAACAGACAGACTAAGAAACAAACGAACAAACAGATAAACGGATAAACAAAAAAAGGTACATAGTGTTTGTTGAGGCATAGATATATTGAAAAAGTCTGAAAGAGATTTGGACACTATTCAATAAGAAATGACCGGTAACCACCTCTAGATATGCGCCTGATGAAGGGTAAATTCAAGGTATGGATCCAGATGAAATAGATACTATTTGGTGCATCTTTTGTTCACTTGACTTCTTATTTCTTCCATTGTTGTACCATATACCAGGATTTAGATTTAATTGGTTTAGATCCCAGGCAAAATGCCTCAAATCGCACATTAGTTTTCCCCTTAAGACATGGGACATTATTATGGATTACATCATTACATGTTTTCTTTCTTTGCATATTACTTTTTCCTGAAAACTCAAGGTATGCATGGGCCTCATTTTGCACATTAGAGTACAGGGTTCGTCCGAACCCCCCCACCCAGCTTGAAGGTTCGCTCAGAGTTAACAAAAATATAGTAACATTTGGCTGGAGATATACCGTGCACATCAATATGTCTTTAAAATGGTTATAAAATTATTTTTATGACAATTATCTTTATTATTATCGCTATATGTTTAAAAGTACCCTATTAACAAAATTTTTAATACAAGATAGATTGCCTAATTTAATAAGGCGATGAGAGGAAATTTGGTCTGCTGAAATGAAAAAAACAACCACCCCGCTCAAAATCCTGGCTACGGGCCTGCAGTAGAACCTCAATATAGCGATACCCAAAACAAGGATATTCTCAGTTTACAGGGTATAGATTTCTGGTCTTCTTGATTTAATAATATTATTGATGTTTCAGCTTTACAGTCCCATGCCATGTGGGTAAACATCCCTTTCATCCCTCCCCACCCTGCACAATTCTGGCACCCTGTTGAGTATCTCACCCTGCTGTCTTTTCTTGGAGTCCACACATGCAAATCTAATGCACTCATCACCAGTCACGTACTTTGCAGTCCAGGGGAAGTCAACACCCTTAATCCCTGGTGCATAGAACAGGGCCAGGGCATATCTGGATGAGTACTTCACATCATCAAATAGTTCTCTCTTAGCTTGAGCTAGATCGTGGATTGTTCCTGTTAGGCCAAGTATTTGTGGCACTGGAATTGTGACAATAACGGAATCGAAGACTGACTGCTTGCCTTCCATATCAGTGCACTTAAGTTTTGTGGAATTTGCGGTGATATCTGTACAATGGGTTTGGTAGCAAACTTTAGCCCCTGGTAAAGCAAAAGAAAGAAGAAAGCAGTCAATCTATTCCAATTTTTATCTGAAACCTATGGAAATGTCATTCAGGACAGACACACACCATTTTTTTAAAAACATATGTTGTGAAGAAATTTGTAGACTTCAGCTTCCCATACATTTCTACTATAATTTCATTCATAAGGTTTAGTGAGTGATGCCACACAATCCACCGGCTCCGCCTAGAATTGCCGCTACTGCAGCCCCAACCACATCATATGTTATAGGTCTATGTTAAGTTTTAATAACTGCAACACTAGGTACATTATCTGAATCAATCAAAATACCCAGCAAATAGTTGTGTTTGTTAGAGTATTCAATATTGTATACCAAAAACTAGTACTCAACTGGCAGATTCAAGTAACAGTTTTTGGTGAGCCTGGTACATTATCTGGATTCGGTCACCAATATAGCACTAACACTTACCAGACTGTTGTAGGAAATATTTAGCAATTGCACTGGTTCCATTCGGGGCAACAAAATGCTTTACTCCATCTTGTTTGACTTCACCATCAATAACACCAGTAAATGGTACTAAAGTTGAAGTGGCCAGCAATTCCTTGTAGAAACTGGGGAGAGTACAATCAAACTTTAGTATGTTAGAGGGAGCGGTGGTTGGGGACCACCCCTGGATTCGCCCCTTTGGCCAACACTGGAGATAGTCTAGATTTTTATGTCTGATAGTCTAGATTTTAATGTCTATGTTAGGGTTCGGGTTGGGGAATTGAGACCACCCCTGGATTTGCCCCTTAGGCCAACACTGGAGATAGTCTAGATTTTTATGTCTATGTTAGGGTTAGGGTTGGGGAATTGAGATCACCCCTGGATTCGCCCCTTTGGCCAACACTGGAGATAGTCTAGATTTTTATGTCTATGTTGGGGTTAGGGTTAGGGTTGGCGAATTGAGACCACCCCTGGATTTGCCCCTTTGGCCAACACTGGAGATAGTCTAGATTTTTATGTCTATGTTAGGGTTAGGGTTGTCGAATTGAGACCACCCCTGGATTTGCCCCTTTGGCCAACACTGGAGATAGTCTAGATTTTTATGTCTATGTTAGGGTTAGGGTTAGGGTTTGGGAATTGAGACCACCCCTGGATTTGCCCTTTGGCCAACACTGGAGATAGTCTAGATTTTTATGTCTGATAGTCTAGATTTTTATGTCTATGTAAGGGTTAGGGTTGGGGTTGGCGAATTTTTATGTCTGATAGTCGAGATTTTTATGTCTATGTTAGGGTTAGGGTTGGGGTTGGCGAATTGAGACCACCCCTGGATTTGCCCCTTTGGCCAACACTGGAGATAGTCTAGATTTTTATGTCTATGTTAGGGTTAGGGTTGGGGAATTGAGATCACCCCTGGATTCACCCCTTTGGCCAACACTGGAGATAGTCTAGATTTTTATGTCTATGTTAGGGTTAGGGTTGGGGAATTGAGATCACCCCTGGATTTTCCCCTTTGGCCAACACTGGAGATAGTCTAGATTTTTATGTCTATGTTAGGGTTAGGGTTGTCGAATTGAGACCACCCCTGGATTTGCCCCTTTGGCCAACACTGGAGATAGTCTAGATTTTTATGTCTGATAGTCGAGATTTTTATGTCTATGTTAGGGTTAGGGTTGGGGTTGGCGAATTGAGACCACCCCTGGATTTGCCCCTTTGGCCAACACTGGAGATAGTCTAGATTTTTATGTCTATGTTAGGGTTAGGGTTGGGGAATTGAGATCACCCCTGGATTCGCCCCTTTGGCCAACACTGGAGATAGTCTAGATTTTTATGTCTATGTTAGGGTTAGGGTTTGGGAATTGAGACCACCCCTGGATTTGCCCTTTGGCCAACACTGGAGATAGTCTAGATTTTTATGTCTGATAGTCTAGATTTTTATGTCTATGTAAGGGTTAGGGTTGGGGTTGGCGAATTTTTATGTATGATAGTCTAGATTTTTATGTCTATGTTGGGGTTAGGGTTAGGGTTGGCGAATTGAGACCACCCCTGGATTTTCCCCTTTGGCCAACACTGGAGATAGTCTAGATTTTTATGTCTGATAGTCGAGATTTTTATGTCTATGTTAGGGTTAGGGTTGGAGTTGGCGAATTGAGACCACCCCTGGATTTGCCCCTTTGGCCAACACTGGAGATAGTCTAGATTTTTATGTCTATGTTAGGGTTAGGGTTGGGGAATTGAGATCACCCCTGGATTCGCCCTTTTGGCCAACACTGGAGATAGTCTAGATTTTTATGTCTATGTTAGGGTTAGGGTTGGGGAATTGAGATCACCCCTGGATTCGCCCCTTTGGCCAACACTGGAGATAGTCTAGATTTTTATGTCTATGTTAGGGTTAGGGTTGTCGAATTGAGACCACCCCTGGATTTGCCCCTTTGGCCAACACTGGAGATAGTCTAGATTTTTATGTCTATGTTGGGGTTAGGGTTAGGGTTGGCGAATTGAGACCACCCCTGGATTTGCCCCTTTGGCCAACACTGGAGATAGTCTAGATTTTTATGTCTATGTTAGGGTTAGGGTTGGCGAATTGAGACCACCCCTGGATTTGCCTCTTTGGACAACACTATTTCAAAACATGTATGTCCTCTTGATAAAGCTGCTAATCTAGAATTTATTCCTTTCTCTGTAACAACTACGCTTCAGTTGCATAGCTGGAGGTGAATGAAGGGGGGCACTCACAACCTCCCTCCATGCCTTTAGGTGGCTTGGAAGACCCTCCCTGCATATTCAAGGACGAGATGCCTAAAGAAAAATTGTCTGCTAAATGAGTAAACAATAAGTGAACACTCTCCCCCTCCCCACCACACACACCCATTAGCAACTTAAAAATAGCATTACAAGGAATTCAGAATTGTACATTTTTTTAAAATATAGAACAGTTTCTTTTTACTATTTCCTTCTAAGCCAAAAAGATAGCATTCAGGTTGAATTTATTACCTATTATGATCAGTGAAGTACTGTGGCTTAGCTGAGATGTACTGAGCACCAGTGTCGGCCCGTCCACTGCACCCATCAGGGCTCCGAGCTGTAGTCATGCGGCCACCAGCACCTCTAGACTTCTCCCAAACTGTCAGATCAATACTCTGGCATTGTCTTCTTAAGAGTGCTGCAGTAAGGGAACCAGTAAGCCCTGCCCCCACGATGAGCACTTTGCTAGTCGACATGTTATCAGCAAACTGACAGGTGTCAGTCATCTGGAAATGAAAGAGGAAATTGATCAGTAGCATAGAAATCGAGAAAAAAAATGACAAAAAGACTCTCTGTGTGTGATTCAATTAGCCTCAACCATCATCTGGGCCTGTCTTACATTTAGGAAAAGCACTGTTTGGAAATTGCCCCCATCTATCTAATCCTCAGCTTTCGGCTGGAGTCTCCCGCGTTTTGGACCCTTCTCCCATCCTCCCGCTTTTACTAAAAAATCTCCAGCATTTTGAGTAAAGAAAAAAAAAATTGAAAAATAAAATTGTTAAAACTGTCTTGGAGTTCTTTTTTTAGTACGATGTTTGTGGTCCATGTATACTAACTAAGGCAATACAAACGCAGTAGTTATCTCACCTTAATGTAAATGTGTACCCCCAGTACCCCTCCCCCCCCCAGTACCCCCTCCCCCCCCCCCCCCCCCGAAAAAAAACCCTCCAGCATTTCAAAGTCAAGGGGTTGGCATCTCTAAATCCCTCATGCACCTTGACAAACCAGAAAGTGAAACGTCTATAATTTATTGCCCCTTTATCCGTATTTCACTATAATTTATAAGTATCAGTTTCTGTACGTAACGTTACATTACTGAGTTCTCAAAATTTCATGTGTAAAACTAGACGCCGAGCTTAACTTATTTACCCGTCCGGTTTACTTTAAGGAACCTCTTAACATAATCGAATTCTAGGTGATAAACTGTTCCAATAACTTAATCAAAAGGTAAAGCTATCAGATGTTAACTAGTTGATGAAACCTTACCTAATTACGAGGCAAGAAACAAAATATCGAAAGAAAGTACCTTGTGATATTTTTTTCCAATCAAAAGTGATTCGTGCGCCTGCTTTTTCAAGGCCAGCGGAAACTACGCGTACATTATGCGCAGGCGGAAGGGAAGCAAAATGGCGAGAAGATAGTGTTTTGAAAGTCACACCAAAATACCGACAAAATGGCTTGATTCCACCGCCGTAACAAGTACTTATGACCGGATGGAGTCAAGATTAGGCCACGCCAAGCATACCTTTACTTCGCTGTGCTGAAATATCGTCAATATGAACTACGTACGCAAACTAGTCGGCTTCAAACCCAGACCGGGAACCGATGCGGTCTCTCAGTCTAACCAAGACGATGAACTATGTCTTAGACATTTACGGAAACTCTACATGGAATTTCGCCACTCTTCAACCCCCATGACCATCAAGGAGCAAGATAATGCTCTATATCGTATGCTCCCCCTATTCTGTAAAATATTTGCTCACACAAAACCAAGCAGTTTGACGGAGAAGTTCGGAGATGCATGTCAATTCGCCGCGCATATCTCTCAATTGATGGTCCGAGAAATACGAAAACGTTCATCCGACCGCAATCACGAAGCAGCTAGCAATTCGGTCATGGAATATCTACTTTCTGACTCCGTCGAGGATTCCACCTCGGGCTGGAAATTACTGTCGTCTTTGAATATTCTAGCGTGTGGAGAGAGCCCCGTAGTAGAATGTATGGTAGCCGCTAGTCTCCCATCCACGCTAGTCAAATGTTTATGTTTATTTTTTGAATTGACACCCGCCGTAAGCGTAGGCGAGAAATCAGTCGAAGATCAAGAAGACGATAGAGTTCTTGTACAAAAAATTTATACTCAAGTCTTGGTAAATCTGTGCAATTCACCCGCAACGTGCCATGAACTCGTAAACACGGACGATTTATCAGTTCTATTCTCGGCTATTTCGTGCCCTTGCAGTAAATATAACTTGATCTGGAGAGGGGCTGCCTCTGAAATTCTGATGACTCTGATGCGATATGGCCTCAACAAAAGCGTCCTGGACTATATATGCAGTGAGTACAAGAAATTTTATCTAGATTTTTAAAACATCACACAGTCAAGTGATTTTTGAGTGCATTATTGTTATAAGCTAAGTTGGCAATTAAATTTGTTAGGATATAATACCATTAGTAGGGTGATTAGATCACTAACAGGAGCGAATAACAATTATCCCTCTTTCACTTTCTCTTAGATCTTTTATGTTAGACTATATTATACTACATCACCCTCTGAATTTATACAGAATAGTATAATGTCATCCCTAAACCCTGACCTTAATTAATATGACATAATTCTCCGGGCTTGTATTTTGTCTGTATTGGTGTCTTTATTTGGTTTAACTCAAAGCTCAATATCTAAAGACTAGACCATAAATATTTGGGCTTCTTACCTAAATGCTGAAAGCTTTGTCAAGGCTTTTGGGTTATAAAATGGCACCTTCCTGCTCCTTTGTTTGACAGGGGTGTACTTTCAACTTTAGGCCTACCACACAAATTTTGCCAGATTATGATTACTTAGGGTATTTCTCTGTATAAATTGTGTGTTTAAGAAAAGTTTGGCATTATCTGGCTTAAAAGGAGATTCCCTTCTAGAGATTATGCACCTGTTTTTGGTTGAATGGAGTATCTGAATGAATACTTGATAACCTTTGTGTGAGCTTTTAGCATCTCGAAGCCGGGTATTATTAGATTTTAACCATGACAAATTACAGGGCATTTACTTGTGACCTTTGTGTGAGCTAATTCACATTTTGAAGGGTATAAATTTTAACCCTGGGAAATTGAATAGATTCACATGTGATCTTTTTGACACCATCCACATTTTGTAGGCTATAAATAGGGAAATATATGTTGTGTGTCACTGTTTATTGTCTTATACGATACCTTATAACACTTAATTTTCGCAACTTCAAAATTTCATGATTTTGAGATGACGATATCTCGCCATCCTTTTATTCCACAACTATATTTAATACAGTTTAGAATTGTCCAACTAAACCCCTTATGGTACTGAATGTACCTCATTGGACAAGGTGTCTCCATAAAGCTTATTACATGGTTAATATTTGCCCAAAGGCTTCTTGTGTAATTCTCTCACATACCAATTTGCGATATTATTTTCGTGACTTGCAAATAAAGTGTGATAAGGTATTTCGTATTGCTGACAAGCACTGCAAGTGGTAATTAGTGTGTTTATCAAACTATTAATTGATTGATTATGTTCAACATTGTAGAAAAGAACTGCATTCAACAATGTGTGGACAACATGCGTCGGATCCAGGCCATCAGCCCGATAGAACTCGTCAAGATCCTTGTTACGCTAGTCTGCTGTTTAAAGGAGTCCTCCAACATCTCACATCAACTCCTCGCAGACTTCCGCAATAGCCATGGTTACCTATTCCTATGCGACCTGCTCCTCATGTTGTCTGAACTTGAAGACGAGGAGTCAAGGGAAGCGTGTCGTAATGTGGTGTTGCTGGTATCACAGCTGGTTCTTGTTGGTCACGTTCATTTAAGGCCTCTTGTTAGCATCGGAGCGCCATTCCAGGATCCAGCCTTTACAATACCAGAGCCAATAGGCAAAGGTAGGTGTACTGTATAGTAAATATTCTACTTTGCCCGATGGACTTAGGACATAAATACAGTGCAAGCATTGGTTTTGGATAAATTCTATGAGTGATAGTCCCATGGAGCTTAGAATAAAACTATACATATATTTGTTAATTATTTATGAGCTCACTGGTATTTTTACGCAGCTTGCCTGGAACCAAGGCTTACACTATTTTTATAAGTCTTTAGTGTCCACAGGGCTATGGACTGTGATATTTTGTTTGTACGGGAGTGGGGTGACAGCTCAGAGGCACAGGCTTCGTCTCTCAGTTAGGTCAACTTGAAATTTTGTCAGGGGTGTAAAAACCTAGGTCTCTTTGTTGTCTGCCCAGAGAAGGATATAAGGTGGTCCTGTATCTTACCACAGATCAACCTGTATTGGGGAACATAAAAGAGAGTAAGGAATATAGGTCTGTGGTACCATCTTCAGTGACGGTACTTACACACTAACCCACACTCTTGATTGTAAACTGCTTGGAGTCATCCGTATTTACACACTGACAATTAAAGTCAGTCATATGTGAAATGCTTTGATCATGTGTCACAATGTTGCAATTAGGCAGCATAGCCTTTTCTTCAGCCCTATTATTTTCTATAGATATTAAAAACGAGGTTCAGCTATAAAAGGGAATGCTCCTCCCATCTCCTGTCTCAAGAACAATCAGTTATCAATCAGCCGTCAATGAGTCAACATGTCAGGCAATTTGCTCTGAGCACTAAATTAAAATTCCATATTATAAACCAAATTATATATCCTTCTTAGACTTGTGCACCTAAAATGCTTCCATTTATAGTAAAATGATGCCATACAAAGCTGTGTGCACTCTATGATATGAGCATTTTCATTTTCATCAGAGCACAAGTATAATTTATGCAGATGCGTTTGATTATGGATAGCGCATTTAACACCACTTTCTTGTTACCAGTGCAAAATAGTTCTATTCCAACCTATTGAGGCTCAGAGATAAGCAATTTCACAGGAGAATTATAATTTGTGTCAGCTATCGTGGCAGTGTTCTGATTACAATTGCAATACAAGGCTGGAGGCGAAACCTGGTGTTTAAACATGAAATACTGGTTAGGGGAAGGGCCCCGGGGGTGGGTCTTCAAGGTAAAAATGATAGGGGTGCTCGTGGGAAAATTAGAAAAATACCCCTAAAATAGCTGCACGATCAAAACTTGCTACCCTAAACAATACCCCAGAAGCCTTAACAATACCATTTCTAAGAAAAAAAAAACTATTTTTTTGCTTGGATACCCCCTAAAAATACCTGAGGCCTGATTTTAACCCCTAAAAAAATGCAACAAATATCCCTATTAAGTCCACATGGGGAAAACCCCTCGGGGGGAAGGGCTAATTCCATTCTATTTTTTACAGGAGTCAGTGTCAGAAATATTGAAGCATTTCAAGTCTTACAGACAGTATTTCTCAAGGTGATTTTAAATTCTGATCCTGGTACCGTAGATGTTTTCAATTCCTCTGCTGTCTACTGTGGTGGTATAGGTATTACTTGTTTTCCTCACAGAAAATAGATAATTCTTAATTCCTCTACCGTCCCTCCCCTTTGAAATGTTTCCCTCCTTTCAAGAATTCCCAAGTCTTCTGTGTGTATGGTGATATTATAATTTCATGTTTTTACCACACAAACCTCGCTATTCTGGGTCTGAATTCCAAATATCTCTTATACATGGGTTTTATGATCCACAATTTGTCCATTTGCTCTAAACACGCCCCTTCCTTCAGCAGTTCCTGCTTTGTATCTTCTTTTTGTCAGTCCGTGTATTTACCCTTCCTCCTTTGAAATCCAGGTGTGATTCCCAGATCAACCCTTATAAAGCTGTTCGTGATCCATCAAATTTCCAGGAATTCCTGGATCTTTGCTTTGTTTCTTGTTATTGTCAGTCCATGTTTTACCCTTTTCCTTTCAAATGCAGGTCTGTATGCTAACTAACCCTTATGAAGCTGTACCACAACACATTATTCCATTTTCCTGGAATTCCTGGATCTTTGCTTTACTACTGTAATCATTCGATATTTTTCCAACAGACATCAAACAAACAGCTCTCCCTGCACATTCTGGATTCCATATACACCATCTACGACTCCGACCCAACCAACTACTTCATCCTAGAGCCTCAGCACACGTTGTCTTTGTTCATCGAAAAGGCACCAGAGAAGGATGTAGACATCCAAGAGCGCATCTTTAAGCTCCTTGAACTGGTTATCTGTAGTTTGAACTGGGTGCCATGCCCTGAGCTCATATCTGTCAGTATACTCTTCAAGAACAAAGTGTGAGTAGTGGGCAAAAAACTAAATTTATTTTCCCAGAGGGCGCGGTAATGAATTATGCATTCTGATTGGTTCAATGGGGTGAGCTGCTTGCTGAATTTTACTACCTCTGTCCTCCATTGTGGGCAAGGTAGACATGACAGAAAAACCTGGAAAATGCGCAATTCCAGATAGAGAGAGAAGACACAATTTTTTCAGTGGCTATAGGTTCCTTGTATTATGGACTGATATAATAACGTGAGGCCGAAGTGCACATAACCAGATTTTGGCTTTTTTAGATAATTTTTCCTTGATCATCATTGCCCTGTGTATCAGCTCAGGGTCAAAAAGCTCACATTTTAATGACACTTTACAAAAAGTCACATCAATTAAAAAAAGTCGCACTTGATATTTTGTTTGCTATAAGTTACTAAGTACTCAGAGAAATTATCCGCCTTATTCGAAGTGAAATGGGCTTATTAGAAGCGTCACGTCATGTTTTTCCGTCATGTCGGCAAGGTAGCCATCTTTAAAGCCGCATTGTAACCAGCTTACTTCTGGAGGGCCAACGGAAACTTCAACCGACAAGAGACAAATAATCTATTTCAATCAGCGATATGTAACCCGCCATCAACTCAAAATTATCAGTCACATCCTCAAAGAAACTTCCAATAGGCACACTGCTTTAACTTTTTTGAAAATTTTTTCGTGTTTTCTGTTAAAAATCAGCGGAGATTGTTATGTTATCGACCAGAAATAAACTGGTGACATTGTGGCTTTGAGTGCTAGTCACAGAAACAGGAACAAATTTGATAGTTGATCACTTGGTCAACATTTTCCAGAAATTAATAAACAAGCCACATAGCTGGTTCAGTATTTTCCAGACTTAACTCATTTTTTTCTCAATATGGTGTTATGGTTAATAAAAGCATACAGTATTATGTTGTAATACTTGCAAATTAATGCATGGAAATCTCTTGCATGTTGTCACAAATTTTGGTTTACCTAGTCAAAAGCTTACTTGAGATAACTGGCAAACTAAGTTGCATTCATATGAAAGCAAGTGACAGGCTTGCAAGTCAACACAAGATGATGGTCAAACAAAACAACAGTTGTCACAAGTAGCAAAACTTGAGACAAGAAAAACGTTTTGTTGACTGTGTTTTGTTATCAAGTTTTGATTTTTATTGTTAAGATTATTAAACAAGTCCAATCATAGCGCCATTTTACACTCCAACACAAAGCATCCATTTCCATTAGCTGAGCCATGCAAGGATCTGAGATACTGTATATTCTCGCAAACAGACCCTTTATTTTGAGTGCAAACAAAGGAGTGGTTCATCAACATTCTTTAATATTGTCTTGCTTATGCAGAGTGAGTGGGGTCCATCAAGTGGCACTCTCTTTCCTTATCCGCATTTTGAGCTTTGAGCCCAAGTACAAGGATGTCTTCAGAGAAGTTGGTGTTCTGGAAGTCTTGACCAGCTCCTTAAAGGGACATGCTGCCGCACTCAAGGAAGCAAATGGTAACGTCAATATTATTCAGCGAAACACAGGTGGCATACAGTAGAGTGCCAGTGCTTCCTCGTATAGAGCCTTTCACCTTAGCTGAAAAATGTCTCATCCTCTGTCAAGTCATGAGAAGTATCTTTCTCAGCCTAAAGGCGACTACGAACATACAAATACAAATGCAAATGCAATGTTTACTTTTTGAATAGTAGTGCAAGATATGATACATGGGACTGAGTTTACTCTTTAATATTGTACAAGTCCGGTGAAATTTGAGTGGAAAAGTAAAGCTTTGGCAGGACAGAACTTTTACTTGTTTTTTTGTTTTTTTGTTTTATAATCAAGTTGAAGCTAAATATCTTTTTAAAAGGTTTAAAAATGTGGAAGAAGTAGTAGCACTGCTTAATTCCCAAAAGGCTACCATTACCTGCAAAAGGGCCCACTCCTTGCACGATCTTGAACATGATTCATTCAATCTTTTAGAAGCACTACTGAACCCTTCAGCAAGCACAGAGGAGGGTCTGACCCTCAAGGTAGAGGAGCAGCAGGACTATGCCTTCTTGTTAATGAGCTGTTTACGGCTGCTGCTTGAGGGAAATCCTGAGAATGCCAAGATGTTTAGAGCATGTGGTGGTGCTCGCTGTGCCCATAACATGATTCCACAGCCCAAGTCACGGACGGATGCACTCAGAATCATCCAGGAGCTCCTACTAAGTGGAGGGAATGATGACTTGGGTAAGTGAGACACAGTTTTTTGTGCCTTGGACTTAGCAAAATGTTTAATTTAAAACCTGTTACCCTAAAGTTCTATCCTCTATTGGTTCCAAGGCCTAGTCATAGCTATACTGTAGCTGGAGTTTGCAACTTGTAACCCCAAGTTTCTCCCCCTGCTTGTTCCAAAGTCTTGAACGTAGCTATAGCCTGAATTTGCAACTTGTTACTCCCTACGTTTGTCACCTCTATTGGGCCCACAGTGTTAAACGTAGCTATAGCTTGAGTTTAAAACTTTGTACCTCCTAAGTTCCCCCCCCCCCTCCTAGTCCCAGAGTCTTGAATGTAGCTAAGCCTTGAGTTTGCAAATTGCAACTATACTTCCTAAGTTTGTAGCCCGAGTTTGCAAATTGTTACTCCCTAAGTTTCTATCCTCTATTGGTTCCAGAGTCTTAAACGTAGCCATAGCTTGAGTTTGCAGCTTGTAACCCTAAGATTCTATCATCTGATGGTCCAAGAACTTGTTTAACCGCTGTTACCATTATGTATTTTTGTGACCATACTATGTGGTATAACATTATTCTTCAGGAACCTTGCTTGGTTTGATGCACTCCACGCCACTCTCGGAAGTTGCCCTGAAGATTGAGGTGCTTAATTCATTGTTACGGGTCTTTGAGCTAGAGCCCAACACAAGGGCAGTATTTCGTGAGGTTGGAGGATTCGTCTATGTGATGTCCGTTCCCCTAAGCATGGAGGGGAGCCTCAGCACTCCACCAGTAGCGACATGGGCGAATGGTATGTGCAGGGTATAGAAGAGGTTTTGTAGTTGTATCTAACTTTCACTAGTTGCACTGGTGAATAAGGAACAACATAGGTAGGCTCAAAATCAAGTGCCCCCGTGTGTGTTTTCTTAGCAAGCACTGTCACTGAGGGTGGTCACTGCCGGAGTGTTAAAAGACACCTCTAGGCTTTCATTAACTTTCAGAGAGTGGTGGAGATTGATAAGTAGGGAGTGGAAGATTTTTTATCTTATTAATTCAAATAAAACTTAAGTCGACTTTTTTTTTAAAAAAAAAAGTAGCCGGCGCTTGGTGGAAAATAGCTGGCCGCCTGCCCCTAATGAAACTCCTGTACACCCCTAATGGATACAGGGGCGTTTCTAGAGAAAAACGCTGGGTGGGGTACAGAGTAGTAATTTACTTTCCACGGATCAATTAAGTTAAGATCGGCCTCCTTTGCTTTGGTAATAGGTCACTAGATCCATCTAGAAACTCTTCCTATCAAAATACACACAAAATTAATCAACATCACTTACCTACGTGTCTGGATTATTTTACGTACCCAATTCAGGATAGCATAGTGCAGCTTAAAAAGATTGGACCTTCTTTTTTTTTATACATTTGTGACACAAAACAAGGCATGAATCTGGGAAAATCCCCAGCCAGAGCCAGGAATAACAAGCAACTGTGAAAAAGCATCCATTTCCATCGGCTTATTTTAGCAAGCTGTTGCGATATTTTATTGAATTTGCTTAATAAAGTATCAAGCTTTGTTTTTAGTTATTTTAAAAGTTATGTGAAATTTACTATCTTTGCTCCTTAGTCGAAAGGGACGACGTACTGATGCTTCTGAGGACAGTGTTCCATGTCCTAACTGCTGCAATGCAAGATGAGCCTGCAAACAAGAACTATTTTATGGATGAGGCATGTAGTAGCCAAATATAACCTTAGACTAATTTCTCAAGCGCGCACTTGACACGTCCCTGTCTGCAGCTGACTTTACATTCCTTGTCTGCAGTCGACTTTACACTCCTTGTCTGCAGCCGACTTTACACTCCTTGTCTGCAGCCGACTTTACACTCCTTGTATGCAGCCGACTTTACATTCCTTGTATGCAGCTGACTTTACATTCCTTGTCTGCAGCCGACTTTACACTCCTTGTCTGCAGCTGACTTTATACTCCTTGTCTGCAGCTGACTTTACAATCCTTGTCTGCAGCCGACTTTACACTCCTTGTCTGCAGCTGTCTTTACACTCCTTGTCTGCAGCTGACTTTACACTCCTTGTCTGCAGCTGACTTTACACTCCTTGTCTGCAGCTGACTTTACACTCCTTGACTGCAGCCGACTTTACACTCCTTGTCTGCAGCCGACTTTACACTCCTTGTGTGCAGCCGAATTTACACTCCTTGTCTGCAGCCGACTTTACACTCCTTGTCTGCAGCCGAATTTACACTCCTTGTCTGCAGCCGACTTTACATTCCTTGTCTGCAGCCGACTTTACACATACTTGTCTACATCCGACTTTACATTCCTTGTATGCAGCCGACTTTACACTCCTTGTCTGCAGCCGACTTTACTCTCCTTGTCTGCAGCTGACGTTATACTTACACTGTACTTGTCTGTAGTCGACTTTACACATACTTGTCTACATCCTACTTTACACTCCTTGTCTGCAGTCGTATTTAAACTTACACTGTACTTGTCTGCAGCCGACTTTACACTCCTTGTCTGCAGCCGACTTTACATTCCTTGTATGCAGCCGACTTTACATTCCTTGTCTACAGCCGACTTTACACTCCTTGTCTGCAGCCGACTTTACATTCCTTGTCTACAGCTGACTTTACATTCCTTGTCTGCAGCTGACTTTACACTCCTTGTCTGCAGCCAACTTTACATTCCTTGTCTGCAGCCGACTTTACACTCCTTGTCTGCAGCTGACTTTACTCTCCTTGTCTGCAGCCGACTTTACATTCCTTGTCTGCAGCTGACTTTACACTCCTTGTCTGCAGCCGACTTTACACTCCTTGTCTGCAGCTGACTTTACACTCCTTGTCTGCAGCCGACTTTACACTCCTTGTCTGCAGCTGACTTTACACTCCTTGTCTGCAGCTGACTTTACACTCCTTGTCTGCAGCTGACTTTACATTCCTTGTCTGCAGCTGACTTTACATTCCTTGTCTGCAGCTGACTTTACACTCCTTGTCTGCAGCTGACTTTACACTCCTTGTCTGCAGCTGACTTTACATTCCTTGTCTGCAGCTGACTTTACACTCCTTGTCTGCAGCTGACTTTACACTCCTTGTCTGCAGCTGACTTTACACTCCTTGTCTGCAGCTGACTTTACATTCCTTGTCTACAGCCGACTTTACACTCCTTGTCTGCAGCCGACTTTACATTCCTTGTATGCAGCTGACTTTACACTCCTTGTCTGCAGCTGACTTTACACTCCTTGTCTGCAGCCGACTTTATACTCCTTGTCTGCAGCCGACTTTACACTCCTTGTCTGCAGCTGACTTTACACTCCTTGTCTGCAGTCGGCTTTACACATACTTGTCTACAGCCGACTTTACACTCCTTGTCTGCAGCTGACTTTACACTCCTTGACTGCAGTCGACTTTACACATACTTGTCTGCAGCTGACTTTACATTCCTTGTCTGCAGCTGACTTCACACTCCTTGTCTGCAGCCGACTTTACACTCCTTGTCTGCAGCTGACTTTACTCTCCTTGTCTGCAGCTGACGTTATACTTACACTGTACTTGTCTGTAGTCGACTTTACACATACTTGTCTACATCCGACTTTACACTCCTTGTCTGCAGTCGTATTTATACTTACACTGTACTTGTCTGCAGCCGACTTTACACTCCTTGTATGCAGCCGACTTTACATTCCTTGTCTGCAGCCGACTTTACATTCCTTGTCTGCAGCCGACTTTACACTCCTTGTCTGCAGCCGACTTTACACTCCTTGTCTGCAGCCGACTTAAAACTCCTTGTATGCAGCCGACTTTATACTCCTTGTCTGCAGCCGACTTTACATTCCTTGTATGCAGCTGACTTTACATTCCTTGTCTGCAGCCGACTTTACACTCCTTGTCTGCAGCCGACTTTACACTTCTTGTCTGCAGCCGACTTTACATTCCTTGTATGCAGCTGACTTTACATTCCTTGTCTGCAGCCGACTTTACACTCCTTGTCTGCAGCCGACTTTATACTCCTTGTATGCAGCCGACTTTACACTCCTTGTCTGCAGCTGACTTTATACTTACACTGTACTTGTCTGTAGTCGACTTTACACATACTTGTCTACATCCGACTTTACACTCCTTGTCTGCAGCCGACTTTACACTCCTTGTCTGCAGCTGACTTTATACTCCTTGTCTGCAGCCGACTTTACATTCCTTGTCTGCAGCCGACTTTACAGATACTTGTCTACATCCGACTTTACACTCCTTGTCTGCAGCCGACTTTACACTCCTTGTCTGCAGCCGACTTTATACTCCTTGTCTGCAGCCGACTTTACACTCCTTGTCTGCAGCTGACTTTACACTCCTTGTCTGCAGCCGACTTTACATTCCTTGTCTGCAGCTGACTTTATACTCCTTGTCTGCAGCCGACTTTACACTCCTTGTCTGCAGCCGACTTTACATTCCTTGTCTGCAGCTGACTTTACACTCCTTGTCTGCAGCTGACTTTACACTCCTTGTCTGCAGCTGACTTTACACTCCTTGTCTGCAGCCGACTTTACACTCCTTGTCTGCAGCTGACTTTACACTCCTTGTCTGCAGCCGACTTTACACTCCTTGTCTGCAGCTGACTTTACACTCCTTGACTGCAGTCGACTTTACACATACTTGTCTGCAGCTGACTTTACACTCCTTGTCTGCAGCTGACTTTACACTCCTTGTCTGCAGTCGGCTTTACACATACTTGTCTACAGCCGACTTTACACTCCTTGTCTGCAGCTGACTTTACACTCCTTGTCTGCAGCCGACTTTACACTCCTTGTCTGCAGCCGACTTTATACTCCTTGTATGCAGCCGACTTTATACTTCTTGTCTGCAGCCGACTTTACATTCCTTGTATGCAGCTGACTTTACATTCCTTGTCTGCAGCCGACTTTACACTCCTTGTCTGCAGCCGACTTTACACTCCTTGTCTGCAGCCGACTTTACATTCCTTGTATGCAGCTGACTTTACATTCCTTGTCTGCAGCCGACTTTACACTCCTTGTCTGCAGCCGACTTTATAATCCTTGTATGCAGCCGACTTTACACTCCTTGTCTGCAGCTGACTTTATACTTACACTGTACTTGTCTGTAGTCGACTTTACACATACTTGTCTACATCCGACTTTACACTCCTTGTCTGCAGCCGACTTTACACTCCTTGTCTGCAGCTGACTTTACACTCCTTGTCTGCAGCTGACTTTATACTCCTTGTCTGCAGCCGACTTTACATTCCTTGTCTGCAGCCGACTTTACAGATACTTGTCTACATCCGACTTTACACTCCTTGTCTGCAGCCGACTTTACACTCCTTGTCTGCAGCCGACTTTATACTCCTTGTCTGCAGCCGACTTTACACTCCTTGTCTGCAGCTGACTTTACACTCCTTGTCTGCAGCCGACTTTACATTCCTTGTCTGCAGCCGACTTTACATTCCTTGTCTGCAGCTGACTTTACACTCCTTGTCTGCAGCTGACTTTACCTTCCTTGTCTGCAGCTGACTTTACACTCCTTGTCTGCAGCCGACTTTACACTCCTTGTCTGCAGCTGACATTACACTCCTTGACTGCAGTCGACTTTACACATACTTGTCTGCAGCTGACTTTACACTCCTTGTCTGCAGCTGACTTTACACTCCTTGTCTGCAGTCGGCTTTGCACATACTTGTCTACAGCCGACTTTACACTCCTTGTCTGCAGCTGACTTTACACTCCTTGACTGCAGTCAACTTTACACATACTTGTCTGCAGCTGACTTTACATTCCTTGTCTGCAGCTGACTTCACACTCCTTGTCTGCAGCCGACTTTACACTCCTTGTCTGCAGCTGACTTTACATTCCTTGTCTGCAGCTGACTTTACACTCCTTGTCTGCAGCCGACTTTACACTCCTTGTCTGCAGCCGACTTTACACTCCCTGTCTGCAGCCGACTTTACACTCCTTGTCTGCAGCCGACTTTATACTCCTTGTCTGCAGCCGACTTCACACTCCTTGTCTGCAGCCGACTTTACATTCCTTGTCTGCAGCCGACTTTATACTTACACTGTACTTGTCTGTAGTCGACTTTACACATACTTGTCTACAGCCGACTTTACATTCCTTGTGTGCAGCTGACTTTACACTCCTTGTCTGCAGCCGACTTAACACTCCTTGTCTAAAGCTGACTTTACACTCCTTGTCTGCAGCCGACTTTACACTCCTTGTCTGCAGCCGACTTTACATTCCTTGTATGCAGCTGACTTTACATTCCTTGTCTGCAGCCGACTTTACACTCCTTGTCTGCAGCTGACTTTACACTCCTTGTCTGCAGCTGACTTTACATTCCTTGACTGCAGCCGACTTTACACTTCATGTCTGCAGCCGACTTTACACTCCTTGTCTGCAGCCGACTTTACTCTCCTTGTCTGCAGCTGACTTTATACTTACACTGTACTTGTCTGTAGCCGACTTTACACATACTTGTCTACAGCCGACTTTACATTCCTTGTCTGCAGCCGACTTTACACTCCTTGTCTGCAGCCGACTTTACACTCCTTGTCTACAGCCGACTTTACACTCCTTGTCTGCAGTCGACTTTACATTCCTTGTCTGCAGCCGACTTTATACTCCTTGTGTGCAGCCGACTTTACACTCCTTGTCTGCAGCCGACTTTACACTCCTTGACTGCAGTCGACTTTACACTCCTTGACTGCAGTCGGCTTTACACATACTTGTCTACAGCCGACTTTACATTCCTTGTCTGCAGCCGACTTTACACTCCTTGTCTGCAGCTGACTTTATACTTACACTGTACTTGTCTGTAGTCGTCTTTACACATACTTGTCTACAGCCGACTTTACACTCCTTGTCTGCAGTCGACTTTACACTCCTTGTCTGCTGTCGACTTTACACTCCTTGTCTGCAGCCGACTTTACACTCCTTGTCTGCAGCCGACTTTACACTCCTTGTCTGCAGTCGACTTTACACTCCTTGTCTGCAGTCGACTTTACACTCCTTGTCTGCAGTCGACTTTACACATACTTGTCTACAGCCGACTTTACACATACTTGTCTACAGCCGACTTTACACTCCTTGCACGCAGCTTACTTTATACGTTCTTGTCTGCAGCTGACTTTACACGTTCTTGTATCTTATACAAATTACAATACACCAAAAACTGAAATTCAACTCTGGCAGAGTAGAATTCCAGTTTTTGGTGTATTGTATTCATTCTTCTGGTTCACGAACACAATTGGGCTTTTTGTATTTATTTATTTATACAAATTACAGATACAGTGAACGGACCTTGAATATTCAGCAAGCTACTTCTCAATAGCATTTTTATTTGTGTATGTACTGATACTCATGTTTCTTCAGGTCCGATTCCGAGGTCTCGCTGATACCATACGACTCCTAGGCTGCTACTCCTTGTCGACGCAGACCCTCCCTCCTAACACCGGTGACCACGCCCTTGATTACCGCCACTTGACGTCCAGCTCCTCCCACCCCCCTCTCACCCCGACTCCAAGCAGCGACTCGGTGCGGTCCTCAGTCATGGGGGAGGTGCTGGGTGACCCTGATTTGGATTCTTCGTCAGTGCTTTATGCTGCGAATGAGATGTTTAAGTGTCTGTTTGAGATGGCTACGGATTCGTTTGGGTTAAAGGTAGGAAAACAGCTTTCAACAGTGGCTATTATTTTGCTATTTTGCAGCGAATTATATGTTAAAGTGTCTGTTTGATGTAGCTATGGGTTCGTTTGGGTTAAAGGTAGGAAAACAGCTTTCACGCAGTGGCTATATTGCCCTAAGCTGGTAATGCAGTTTGGCATTACACCGGCTGTAATTTGCTCCTGTCTTTGTAGTTCAGCTCTTCTGTTCACATCTTCTTTGCTGGTAGTTCTATAAGCCATGCTTAGGGCTGGAAATCTCTCAATATTATCAGACTCGTGGATTAGAGGAACACAATGTCTCATTGTGCCTTAAAAGGCCAAGCCTTTGCCTCCTTTATGGTGGATTATTGAGTCAACTATAACCACGAAAAATTCGTTTTTTCTATAATTTGCGGTAACTTTGTGTTTTATTTCCAGGCAGGGAATTACGGCCCAACAGACCAAGTTAATGGCCTCGCAGTGCCTCATTACGGCTCGTCTATCTTGTCCATCTACCATGCGGGGGCGATCACTGCTGTGGTGGACCTACTACCAGCTGTGTGCCAAGACCCGAAAGATGACGACGATTCTGCTCCTTCTGAGGTACACAATTTTCTTTTGTTCTTTTTCTTCCAATGCAAATTTGTTGTTTTTGGCGGTTATTCAAGTAACTTTTATTTCGAATTCGTTAAGTCCAAAGATGGGAAAACTGTGATATGTATTTTGCCTTTTAATTTGTCTAGATAATTTATCCAACCGTCCGTTCAAACACTTTTAGTTGCTCGCGGCAAAATCAAGGCTTACAGTGATTGAAAATCAACCACTTTGCTATATTTCTCTATTCTCACTGGGGTTAGCCAAGATAATAGACGAATTATGATGCTTCTTCCTTCTAATGCAGGCGTGTATCTACGTTTTGCGATTCTTGTACCTCTTCGTATGTATATTGTATATCTTCTCTTAGTCACGGCGATGAATGCGCACAAGTTTGCAGTTGTTTCTCCCTCATTACTCCTCAGGCCCCGCTTTTTTCATATCTTAATCATAGACTTCAGGCATTGTCAGTGATTATCCAGGTGGAATATAAAACTATGTTTCATCCTCAGGGCCGTAGCAGGGGGTGGAGCCCCCAATATTTTCAGAAATTTATGAGGAAATGACCAGTAGGGGCGTGGCTGTGTCCCGCAATATTTTCTTAATGTTTATGTATTGTGCCCACCCTCTGATCATATGGCAGTCCGTCGTTCAGAACGCGTAGTTCCTTAATATTTCTTGTGTGTCTGCCTTCCAGGATGTCCTTGACCTTCAGCGCTTCTGGTTGGGCCGCTTGCAGAGCCTGCTGCGCTCAGAGCATAACCAGCAAGTCATGTGTCAGGCGGGTCTTCCTCAGCAGCTCCTGCAGCGGTGCGAGGCCGCCTTTGTGGACGAGAACCACCCTCTCAATCCTCCTCTGCAGAGGATGTTCGAGAGGCTGGCGTCTCAGGCACTAACACCAACAGTCCTAAGGTATACTGTGTTAATTCGAAACAAAGTATTGGTCTACCTTGTCTTGATCGAGAAATCCTGCTAGTAATTAACAAAGTCAAAGCAATGAATTGTAGATTTTATAGAAACCACACCCTTATGTTCTCATGTTAACACAATGCAAACATAAACATTTTTCTTAACTTTAGGGACTTTCTTCGCCTTGGCAACCCCCTTCTCTGCAAACCACTTGAGCCTCTGCCAGAGCAGGACTCATCGGACTCCAGTCACACCTCCAAGCAGCGATCACTAGAAGAGCTGGGGGCGTCAACAGAAGAGGGAGAATCTCCCAGTGCAGACCCCACTGACTCTGATACCACCGACTTCCGAAAACTCTCAGATGCCAGTCTTCGGAAACTATCGGATGCTGTGGCGAGGAAGGTGTCTGACGTGTCAGGGCGTAGCCGCGGGGACTCCAGGGTTGAGACTCTTGACTCGCAGAAGGGTAACATTAGCTTCAGGGATGTCATGATGAGCATGATGCAGCCAAGCTCGGAATCAGGGTCAAGCTCAGGAGAGTGCTCGGACAGCGAGAATGAGCCAGGGTTTGAAATCGTTGCGGATGAAACTCCAGTTTCTGAAGATAATCCAGCATCAGAGGACGGGGAGACGTCCAAGGAGTCGATTAGCGAGGATGCGCCTGCTGAGGTGGGAACACAGCCCAAGGATGTGAAACTGGAGGAACTAAACGAAGATGGAGAAATTTTACCCACACCACCGCCTAGACATAAGAGGCGTAAACCTCTCCCTAGGAATGATGCATTTGAGCCTGCGGAGCTTTACGGTGGTATGGTTGCATCGTGCTTCTCCCAGGAGGCAGCTCCCACTACCGTTGTGGACGGGGTGGATATCGATACCGTGGGGGATTCTGAGCAGGAAGTGTCTAGTATAGACCAAGGTGATGACATGGTGATTGTAGATGTTACTAGCGATGTCGCAGCTGGGAAGTCTAATACTGAGGATGAGGAAGAGTCGGAAAATCAGGAACTAGACTCAACAAGGACTTCGGGATTGTTGGAGAGTTTGACAGACAATGATTATGATGCGGATTCAGTCAGAGAAAATACTCTTTCACCAAGGAGGTCCTCCCAGGGAAGCATTGCTTCCAGCAACTCGGCAGATATGGATGCAGAGGAAAGACGTGATGCCTATCAGAAAGCCACGGAAATGAGCGTAGAAGACATTGTTCACAGCATGCATATCGCTCAAGATGACGAGGATACCGAGTACAGCGAGACCAGTACGGAAATCAACCCAGACACAAACACCGAAATGAGCGCACCACTTACAAGGAACGCCGAGGGGGAGGGGGTGGAGGAGGAGGATGGGGAGGAGGATCCCCCAGCAGTCCCGCCCCCACAACCGGTACCCCTCACACGTGTCAAGTGTCTGGTTTCCATGACAACTCCCCGTGATGCTCGTGCACATGGGGTGTCCTATTCACCCGCATTTGTGGAGTTTGACATGAGTAAGGATGGGTTCGGCTGTTTGTTCCTGCCTGCCATAGCGCCTCAGGCTTTAGGTAAGAACTATATTTCAATGTTTTTCCCTCTCCAGTATTAAGCTTATTTGAACATTAAAGATTACCATTACCATATCTTTGCCATTTTACACCCCAAAGAATACCGAGTCACATCCCCTTCGGTTAATCGAGATCAATGAGATTTTCAAGTATAATCTGGTTGATGATGGTTGTGATAACGATAGATGTAAAGCTGATAGCAATACGTGTTTGTTGTAGCGAGTCCCTCCGTCAGTACAGTTGTTGGGACTCCTGTGGCTGTAGTTGGCTCTGTGCCTGGTGTTGGGACTGGAGAGAGGGTTTTCCCCCCACAAGCAGGATTGACGTTTGCCACGTGGATCTGCATTGATAGGTGAGTTATGAGGGTCGAGAATAGAGCGTTAGGGTACACCAGAGCAATTCGCGTTGAACAGGCAGCCCAAGGCTACTATTAGTGGTTCTATTAGTACTGTATTGGAAAAATGTATATTGGAGAAAATAATTTTATCGCGAAAAACAAAACTTTATTCAATGGCAAGTCGATGGATTTGAATAATGATACGCTGACCTAACAATTTCGCTGGCTAATTGACGGTCATAGCACTAACAAGCTGTTTAAGAAGCGGGAAGATACAAAATACACTTACTCAAGATAGGCCCCAAAATCGTGTGAGGAAATCTGGCTTTATGAGTTTTCCCTACATTATGGAATTACGAATCCCAGTCTGACTTGCTCATCAAACCTGTTTTTCAGGTATAGCAGGGTGACAGATGACCCCCACCCGGTACGTCTGCTGACTGTAGCGCGGCAGTTCCGCACATCTGAAGGGAAGAGTCAGGCCTCTCCGTGTCTTAGCGTCACCATCTCTGCCAAAGACAAGATGCTTGTGGTATGTCACGTGTTCACAACTGTGGTCGGTCATTGGTTGAAACTAGCTAGTACCCTTGAACACGTGATCACAACTGTGGTCGCTTATTGGTGGAATGCTTGTACCCTTGAACACTTGATCACAACTGTGGTCTCTTTTTGGTCGAATGCTAGTACCCTAGAACACGTGATCACAACTTTTGTCGCTTATTGGTCGAGTGCTAGTACCCTAGAACACATGATCACAACTGTGGTCGCTTATTGGTCGAATGCTAGTAGCCTAGAACACGTGATCACAACTGTGGTCGCTTATTGGTCGAGTGCTAGTACCCTAGAACATATGATCACAACTGTGGTCGCTTATTGGTCGAATGCTAGTACCCTAGAACACGTGATCACAACTGTGGTCGCTTACTGGTCGAGAGCTAGTACCCTAGAACACGTGATCACAACTGTGGTCGCTTATTGGTCGAATGCTAGTACCCTAGAACACGTGATCACAACTGTGGTCGCTTATTGGTCGAATGCTAGTACCATAGAACACGTGATCACAACTGTGGTCGCTTATTGGTCGAATGCTACTACCCTAGAACACGTGATCAGAACTGAGGTCGCTCATGTGTAAAGAGCTAGTGCCCTTGAATGAAAGCTGGGACCAAAGGTTTTGTAACAGAGGCATTCATACGAATGCAGTTCTTTACGTAATACTGTAAAACTTTTGTTGTAAATCTCATTCTTAATTCTTAACATTGAAATCCATTTTCTTTTAAATGGAATTTTATATGCCAAGCTCAGCATCAATTACAATTCTTAAGTCAGCAAGTATTTTGAATGTGTGCTTTTTGAAATGCATGTAGAATTTTGTCAGTCTGATTTAAAAAAAAAAAAATACGATTTATATGAATTTCCCAAGCAGTTCGTAACTCAGAATAAGTCTTTCCTGGAAAGAAAAAAAAATGAAGACTTTATGAAAATTCGGACTCACAGCGAACCTATTAGAGAAAGCCGATCAACCACTCCCTTATTATTGTTTACAAGTGAAATTCTATAGGTTTATTTGAAAGAAGCTTCAAATAGCCTCCCACGATTGAAGTTTAATATTACCGATATTTGGTTATAAGTATCTCAGTCACTTGTTTGAATTAGCCGATGGAAATGGATTCTTGTGTGGCAGCTAAAATGGTGGCGTAATTGACATTATTTTTATTTTCTGAACAAATTTGGGTTTTCATAAGAACATTACGTGAAAGCAACAAAATGTAATTCTGAAGTCACGTTTGTGTTGTTATTCAGATCTGCACTGATGACACAGCTAGCGATGACATGGATGGTGACGCAGACCACCCCCGACGGGAACGTGAGCATACAGAGGCACGGTTCCTTAGCGACCTATTACTGGAGGAGGGCCGTTGGCACCATATGGTACTGGTGCTCAACAAGGCGCTCATAAGAAACAGTACAGCTACTCTGTTCGTGGACGGACAACATGTGGCAACCAACAAGGTGATTATAGGTTGTCACAAAACTAAAACTTTACATCAGACACACACATGCGCCTTTAAAAAAGCTTACTCTAAGCCCCGAAAATGACTTTTAACTGTTTATCAGTATAGTCGAAGTGCATTCATGGCGGTCTGCCTTCACATACCCCCTTAATTGCACTTTGACAGAACTGTTATCTGTTATGGCATAAAGAAATTTCAAGACAACCTGTAGAAAAACTAGATGTTCTGCATAGGCATGGTGTAGTGTAGGTGTGATGTAATTGCACGAAATACTCTGTGTTAAAAAGGCGTTCAACATACCTTTTCAACCTTGTGCTGATTTATACCTTGTAATCTGTAAGTATGCCTTTCATTCCACCCCCTTAATTTCATTCTAGCAGATCTGTTTATTTGTGTAGTTGAAGTACATCCAGGGGGGTCTGCCTTCACAAGAAAATGCCAGCACTGTGGTCTCCTCCTACTTGTTTGGGTACATCGGTACACCACCTAGCAAAAGGCGCTGCTCACGGTTGCTATGGAGACTAGGCCCTGCACACCTCATTGAAGAGCCCCTCACTGCAAGGACCGCCATGAAAATGTTCCTCCTGGGCCCTAATTACGTGGGTAGCTTCCAGTCACCTTGTCTAGAGGGCGACTCTGTGGTAAGTAAACAACAACAAAAAAATGAATGATGACCGATCCTCGAAGTACAGCAGTATAGCTGTTGAAATAGAAAATAAGAAGTTTAGGATTTTAGCGGCAAAATAACAGCAACAATAAGCATTTTATTCAGCGCTTGCGAAAAAAGTAAGAATTTGTTTTCAGAAACGATTTTGTTTCATCTGGAGATTTAATTTTTTCCTCGTTCTCTGGTGTGACGGGCGCACATGACTTCTTAGCGCAAGTTCCCCATTGACCAATATTTAAAATTTAGAAAGAGCCCTGATTTCAAAGTGGTTTTCCTTCTTTTTAAAAAACCAACAATCAAAGCTGTGTTTCGTGGTCAGACATGAGTCGTTTGGTGGCTGCCTGAGGCGCCCTATGCCTTGACCTGATCACCTTGAATCTTATTAATTTCTTCCCACAGTATGCTCTGGAAAATGCGGACCCACTCGTCTCTGAAGACAAGGTCATGTTTGGTGTCCATGCGCATGCGCAATCAGTCCTTACCATGGCCAAGATGCGCAAGCACTTCCGCCGGCCAGACACGCGTGCTATCAGCAGAGAGGTAAGAGGCAGAAGCGACTTTATTTATTCCCTTGCTGAACATGTAAGACCTGTAGGAGAGTTTTAGATGTCAAGTGAGCCATCATTGCCATCCAGAGGCTGAAAGTCTGCGTTAAATCCCCCCCCCCCCCCCTTAGTTTAAAAGAAAAGAAAGCGGTGTCTATTCCGCCTTCTCTTTGCTGGGATTCATTTAAGAGCCTCTGGTTTTTAAATTAGCCATCATGGATAACTTCCCTGACTTAAGATGGAGGCAAAATTTTACCTTATTTCTTTCTAATCACTAAACATTAGGCTAGTGTGATTATTGGGGTTTTTCTAGAAATGGCGGCGAGACTCACCTCAATGGTTTGTGCGTAGAATTCAGATGATTAAAGTCCACGGAGCTTTGAAATGAATACAATCTCCGCTCCAAAAGTGGTTGTAAAGTTTGCCACCGTACAATGAATCAAATGTGAGGTATAACACAACCTTTTTTCACTCACCCCCTGTGGAATTATTGACAAAACGTTATCATTCTCTAGCTCGGCCTGTCGACCACCGAGAACACCACGCCCGTGCGCCTCATCCACAACACCGCCGCACACCTCTTGGGGCCCTCCCGCACGATAGGCGCTGTCATTATCGGATGCTCCGGGGTACGCTCCTTCTGCCCCAGCCCCGTGACCAAGCTTATGGAGTGCATAGGGGGTGTGTCGTGTCTACTGGGACTCATCGCCATGGCGAAGGACGTGGATGTACTGTACGCATCTGTCAAGGCGCTGAGCTGTGTTCTAAGGAGTAACCCGGCGGCGAGGAGAGACATGGAGAGAACGAGAGGTTACCAGGTAAGAGGAGAATCATGACCATAATGCAACTGTGACGACAATCGCGATCATGAAGACTACCACCCTGACGATGACTGCGACCGTGACGACAACCGTGATCGTGACGACTTCGAACCTTACGATACCCGCGAACGTGCAGACAATCGTGACGATGACCGCTACCGTGACGACAACCGCGATCGTGACGACTGCGACCCTGACGATATCGCAACCGTGAAGACAACCGTGACGATGACAGCAACCGTGACGACAACCGTGATCGTGACGACTTCGAACTTTACCATACCCGCGGGCGTGCAGACAACCGGGAGGATGACTGCGACCGTGACGACAACCGTGATCGTGACGACTGCGACCCCGACGATATCGCAACCGTGAAGACAACCGTCACGATGACCGCGATCGTGACGACAACCGCGATCGTGATGACTGCGACCCTGACGATGATCGCAACCGTATCTTGGAAATGATATTTCACATTTCTCTTTAGATTTTAAGTTTCCCCAATTGTAAAAAAACACTTTTTGGACACACATAGCGATTTATTAAACTACTTGGGACTGATATTTCACATTTCTCTTTCCAGATTCTAGCGTTCCTCCTTCGCAAGAAGCAATACTTGCTGAACACTCACATCCTCCACCTGACCTTTGCATTGGTTGGTACGGTGGACAGCGACCGCGAGTCTTCTATCATCCCCAACAGAATCGCCTTCAGGGATCTGCTCTGTGACCTTGAGGTACGTTCTTAATGTGTGACGCGCGCTACCGTGCTCAACCCTTAGGGATCTCGAAAAGTTAATCCAAGAATTCAAAATCCAAAATTATGAGTAGGTTTGACATGATGTCCCGGCTCGATATAACAATGTCATTTTCTTCCCCCATCATATTGATATATTAAAGTAGTGGTTTATGACATCTCGCCTTACTTTGTCTGATTTGCATGATGACCCGGCTCGATATACTGTAACGATACTATTCTCTGTTCCTGCTAAATTAATTTATTTTTTCTGGCGTAATATTGTTCAGGATTTTTGTCCTGGATTATGACATCTGGCGTAATATTGTACAGGATTTTTGTCCTGGGTTATGACATCTGGCGTAATATTGTTCAGGATTCTTGTCCTGGGTTATAACATCTGGCGTAATATTGTTCAGGATTCTTGTCCTGGGTTATAACATCTGGCGTAATATTGTTCAGGATTCTTGTCCTGGATTATGACATCGGGCGTAATATTGTTCAGGGTTTTTGTCCTGGGTTATGACATCTGGCGTAATATTGTTCAGGGTTTTTGTCCTGGATCATGACATCTGGCGTAATATTGTTCAGGGTTTTTGTCCTGGGTTATGACTTCTGGCGTAATATTGTTCAGGGTTTTTGTCCTGGGTTATGACATCTGGCGTAATATTGTTCAGGGTTTTTGTCATGGGTTATGACATCTGGCGTAATATTGTTCAGGATTCTTGTCCTGGGTTATAACATCTGGCGTAATATTGTTCAGGATTCTTGTCCTGGATTATGACGTCTGGCGTAATATTGTTCAGGGTTTTTGTCCTGGGTTATGACATCTGGCGTAATATTGTTCAGGTTTGGCATGACGCCCCGGCTGACCTTGAGCGTTCCCTCTACTCGCACTTCCTTGAGCTTCTCGGACCAGGAAAGTAAGTCAATTATATCTCGTCTGCTTCTTGGATGATCAACTTTTACCTTCTCCTAACAAATTGAATTACCAAACTATTAATTACGAGAATTTGTTTCCTTTTTTTATCGCAGCTAGTTCTGATCGAGCATATCATTTACTTTTAATGTTAAAGAGCATGTTTTTTTTAATGAACTTCCCCTTGAAATTTTCTCCTTTAGTGAGTCCCAGGACAACGCTGATCTCATGCACCGTTTAGGACTGGTACCCAAGCTCCTTTTCGCCCTCCAAGATGATAGCGTCACAGATGCGACCGCGCACACTATAGCCAGCGTGCTTTCCGTGTTACTTAGTAACGTCAATGAGACAAAGAACCTCTTGCGGTTCGGCCAATTCCTTGCCTCCACCCTACCCCCCCTCCACGTCAACGAGAATAACGTCATAATTGACGGCGCAAAACCTAGTGACGAGGAGGATGAGTCGGATGGTAGTTTGGACGGACCCTCCCCCCGACGAATCAGCCTAAGGAATGTGCTGCTTGAGCTTGTACTATGCCTTGTGTACGGCGAAGGGGGATCACTAGACCACAGGTATACCGAGACGTGCAATTTTTATTATGCTATAGGCCGTTTTGTTTTGTCAATGTGATTTGCACGCAAACACGAGACTTTGTCCTTACGAAGTATATACCTGGTAGCGATATGCAGGTAGTTTTATTTTTCCTTCCATCATAAAATGGCCTGTACTCAGGCTAACGTGTACTTTTTTCCTCGTTTTAATGTAGACATCCTTGAAATGCGTTAATTTGGTTATTTAAAAGTCACGAAGCAAACTCCCTAGAAGAATAAAACAAGATTGTCACGCAATTCGAATCAAGAGATTGTTAACATCGTCCCCCCGAAAATGTGCCCATTAGCGACCCTAATTCCTGTTTGTTTCAAGGTTCGCGGACGCCCTCCAGGAAACGCTTGGCTTTGACTGGCTCATGCTTTTCCTGCAACCCCACCTGCACAACAGCACAGTGGTCCGCGCCACGCGCATCCTGGTTACCCTTCTGGGCAGTGGCCCCGCCCTGGAGAGATTCAGAGAGGGGGCGTTCAACGGGGGATGGCTCGCAGGCACGGATATCATGCTTATGAAGACCACTTACCAAGTAGCTGGTAAGAAAAAGGCCTAGGCTACAGGATCAAATGTATTGATTCATTCAGACTTCTTAGATATTAAAGAGTGTCAATCAACCACTCCTTTGCTATTGTTGCTTTGCCCTGTTTATTTGATTTTGCGAATTTTTCGAGATTTGCAAAATTTGGGAAATCAAAACGATGTCTAGTATGTTATGTTGCGTCGTAAAAATTGTTGTCTTTTTTAAAGTACCTGGTGTCTTTTTTTCCCAGGGTTCAATGTGGGGGCCGTGTCTGACGGAAATGAGAAGTACGAAATCTGCAAAGAGATCAGCAACATTCCAGGCTTCCTCGTGTTATGCAACTTGCTACCTCGTCACGTGGATATCCCAGAGATTTACCACCTGTTGATAGCCCTGCTGCTTGGTCACCCTGTGTCTGGTAAGTCACACTTGATCACTTGGTTACCCTGTGTCTGGTAAGTTACACTTGATCACTTGGTTACCCTGTGTCTGGTAAGTCACACTTGATCACTTGGTTACCCTGTGTCTGGTAAGTTACACTTGATCACTTGGTTACCCTGTGTCTGGTAAGTTACACTTGATCACTTGTTTACTTTGTGTCTGGTAAGTTACACTTGATCACTTGGTTACCCTGTGTCAAAGTCACACCTGATCACTTGGTTACCCTATGTCTTGTAAGTTACACTTGATCACTTGGTTACACATCAGCTCCAGGATGGCCCATTCTTAATATGTATAGGATTTTAAACGTGGAGCGCTTAGAACATGTTTGGTATTGTATAAGCGCATTTCATTGTGAGTTTTAGTGCAGCAGTCTGCCCCCTTTTAAGTAGCTACATGAAAGCATTTACGGGCCTATTTTTTAGTAACCCAACTGGCATCAATGCAGCAATAAGCCCTTGACTCATGTCCTGCTGTCTGTCCTTTAGAAGTGTACGCGGGTGCGCAGTTCGACTGGCACAATTTGTACTCCGTGTTCTGGTCCAGTTCGTGTGCGGGCGTGAAGACCACGCCCCCTAGCCCACGTGACCCGGCAAAGTACACCATCTACTGCTCAGAGGCGGCGTCTGTCCTTCTGTCCATGGCGAAGGCTATGGTCAATGAGGTGAGATGCTCTCACTAGTATCAGGGGTAAAAAGAGCAGATTCTGGATTTCTCGAAGAGGTTGGAAAAGGGTGCCCCATCCCAAAGGGAGAAATGGAATCACAATTTAATACATAGCGGGAGGTGTAGCTTGAGAGCCACCGTTTCTCATTGGTGTTTGAACCTTCCGTATCAGGATTTTGGATCTGTGAATTCTTCTTCCCTTCACTCATCCTGCTTTATTTCCCTCTATTGAGTGACTTGAAAAATCAAGGGACAAGGAAATGCTAGCCTACCGTCATGACCGAAAAAGCAAGCGCGCTTTTCTCAAATTAACCTTTACGGGACCTGTCGTAGGCTTGGGAAGACACTGAAGAGGGATCTTGGCTCCGGGAGTATCCAGTGACCCTGATCCAGTTTCTGCTTTTCCTGTACAACAATGTGCAGCAGTTTGGCGCCATCTGCACAGGTCACGAATTCCTGGAAAGTCTAGTGGCTGTGTTATTTCCTAAGCGAAGAAGGCAGCTGCGCAGTCGCAAAGAGGTTAGACCTTTTATGGTTAATATGCTGTATCGATTTGTAATTAATGATAATCTCTTCTTGGTGTGTTGTTTTTTATATAGTGCTCATCTGACACCTCACAGCTCTGATATTTCTGAAATCCCTTCTTGGCATGTTGTACTTTGTATAGTCCAGACCTAACCGCTGTGACATCCCTCCTTGACATGTTGTACTTTGTATAGTCCAGACCTAACCGCTGTGACATCCATCCTTGACATGTTGTACTTTGTATAGTTCACACCTCGCCGCTATGATATCCCTCCTTGACATGTTGTACTTTGTATAGTCCAGACCTAACCGCTGTGACATCCATCCTTGACATGTTGTACTTTGTATAGTTCACACCTCGCCGCTATGATATCCCTCCTTGACATGTTGTACTTTGTATAGTCCAGACCCAACCGCTGTGACATCCATCCTTGACATGTTGTACTTTGTATAGTTCACACCTCGCCGCTATGATATCCCTTCTTGACATGTTGTACTTTGTATAGTTCACACCTCGCCGCTATGATATCCCTCCTTGACATGTTGTACTTTGTATAGTCCAGACCTAACCGCTGTGACATCCATCCTTGACATGTTGTACTTTGTATAGTTCACACCTCGCCGCTATGATATCCCTCCTTGACATGTTGTACTTTGTATAGTCCAGACCCAACCGCTGTGACATCCATCCTTGACATGTTGTACTTTGTATAGTTCACACCTCGCCGCTATGATATCCCTTCTTGACATGTTGTACTTTGTATAGTCCAGACCTAACCGCTGTGACATCCCTCCTTGACATGTTGTACTTTGTATAGTTCACACCTCGCCGCTATGATATCCCTTCTTGTACTTTGTGTAGTCCACATCTGACAGCGATAAGGAAGACAAAGAGGATGAGTCTTCCGCTGGGGTACCTGTGGCGGACAACACTCTTCTCATCACCCATTTGGCGTACGAGTGCATCTTTGACTTCCTGCGAGTCGTCATGACGGATGGCCTCACTTGCACGCCTGCCAGCAAGGGGCAGGCCGTCATCGATAATGTCCTCGAGGTAGGTGGCAACCTCGAGCGACCTCTGGGTTTTCTGGGTAATTTTCAATATGGCATCAAGTAGACTTCTGCTGTACTCCATATTGGAAAAACCGAGAAGGCTCTAGCAGCACTCGGACATTTAAGACCGATCAAGATTAGTTACGTCAACGCGTTGACAATCGCAGTTCCACATATAGCGAGTTGATAACTATACGTTTAGACGGTCAACCAGTTTCTTTTAAAATATCAGTCCTCTTCTTTTTTTTTTTTCTAGTCAAATGTATAATCAAAAGAGAAGTTATTATCGCTCCCACCGCCGCCAGTGCTTTATTAGGGACCTTAAGCAACGACGACGGCAACGTGGACGACGACGGCAAAAAAAAAAAAAACAATGGGATTTGATTCAGAATTCAATAGCAGCACGTGAAAATGCATTCTATCTGATACATTTCAGCCGTTTTCCATTAAACCACGACGTGAAAACTCCTACTTTCACGGTCAATTGAGGACGCGGACGTTTGCCGTGTAAACTCCTATGACCACATTTCCTACTGTAGAAATAATGTGCTTAGTTTATTTTTATCTATCTCTGACTATAATGTTTCGCTAATTCCATTGCAATTAAATTATAATTGATTGCAAAGCGCGAACACATCATTTTCGATCTCGTTGTCCTAGCCGTTGCCGTCGTTCTTGCTTAAGGTCCCTATTATCAGGGAGAGGAGCGATTTTCGTTATTTCCATCTGTATTGTAAATACTTCCGCTCGTTCTACTGTGAGAATTGCAAACTAACATGCGTTGGGCTTGCGTCCCAGTGAAAACCTATCTTTACCCTGATAAAAATACCTGTATAATCGGCCACTCTTTCACTTTGTGACGTAGGCGTACCCCTCCACGTGTAGCCAGCCCCAGCAAGCTGAGTACCAGTCACGTGTTCTCAAGGCGCAGATGGACTACCTGTTAGGCGGAAACCTGCTAACCAACCCTACTGCCGGCGCGGGAAATCATTCCAAGATTGTTGCTAACGTGTTCGCTTTTGCTTCAAAATTGGTGGATAAATTGTGGCTTGGTATGTTTGGTTACTACGATACAACAAGTTGAACTTTCATTATATCAGATTTTAGTGCGACATACTTTACCAAGATCATCTAGACAACTCATGGTTCGAGGATTATGATCGACAAACCATTTTACTTAGTCAATCAGCTTTGTAACAAAATGACTTGATGTACTTTGGAAACTGGTGGAATTGTCCTAGCCTTGGGGATCGAGTGTTAAAAGTTATGATTCTCATGCCTTGGTGGTCATGGAAGAGTGTGTCGCTGTAACCTTTTCTTGCAGTTAAAATCCCTGTCAGTCGCCAAGCGCGAGGAAGCATCCATTTCCATCGGCACGGTTTTGAAAAGCCTTTATATTGATTTTGTATAATTTGATAAATGAAGTTTAAACTTTTTTAGATTAATTCGATATTTTTTTCTCATCTTTTCCAAAATGGAATGAAAACAGTAACAGCTATGTGCTTGTATAGGGCTCTTTAATTCACGCTTCTAAGATTGAAAGAGGGGCGTATATGGAAGAGATCCTGATTTTGTGCCCCTTATAAAGTGATACCTCGTCTTAAAAAAACTGAATGTCTATAATAGCCATGTTATTTGCAACCCAACTTTTTCTTTTTCCAGGTAACTTTACAGACGGCTACAAAACAGTGTTTAACTTCAGTACAAGTGTCATCGAAGCCGTTAAAGGTTGGTTTTTTTTTTCTGGATTCATTTTTTTGCATGTCTTTTTTTACCATTGTGACATGTTATTGAATTGTGTTTCAGGCCAATCTATTACGTGACTTCGTTCAGGCTAGTCTGTAACGTGTTGTGTGACATGTTTCAAGCCATTATATGAAATGTGTGACATTCCTTTTAGGCCAGTCTGCGACAGGTTGTGTGACTTAATTTTTAGGAAAGTCCGTGACATGTTGCGTGACTATCCCAGCTATTCTATGACACGTTGCGTGACTATTTCAGGTCAGTCCGTGCCCTTGGAGAGTATATACCATTCGCTGAACAGGACAATTCTGTACCAGCTGTCACGTCCTCTAGCAAGACTTACAGGTATTCAAGCAGATTACAAACCCCATGATATAGTAAAGGGATGCTTCCATCTGTTAAACCGACAACGTGGTAGCGTGATAAGCCCCATACTGGTGCAGCACGTTGGACATAAATTATCTTTAGTCGAACTAGGCATATCCCCAATAGTTGCAATTATTCCAGTGATGGTTATTGAGTTTGAATTATTCAAATACGAATGATGCTATATCGAAGCTATTTGCAGTAAGTGGGAACTTGAGTTATCTGAACTCGAGATATTGTGGCTTCACCTAAGTATGTTATACAGCGCGTATCCAATTTTTTTTCCTAGAATTTTTGATATAGGGTTATCATGCCTTAAGCAGATTTGTTTTTCTAAAAGTATCCGCGACATCATTGCAGGTCCAAGGGTAGTTAACTTCTTACTTATTCAACCGTGAGGCCGTGTGCTTTAAAGGATACTTCCAATGTATCATACATGTGTGCTATTATCTTATCAGACCAAACAAGCCTGTTGGAGTTCTTGCACATACTCACCACCAACAACAAGCTAGTGTTTGCACCATGTAATAATGAGCCAGAGTTTATCGCGGGGCTTTGCCATTGGCTCCTTGTTATGGGGACACAAAAGTCACGGTCCTTCAGGAGCCAGGTCCCAAGCTCCAGCACACCTACCAAGGAGGGCGACAACAGCGTTCAGTTTCCACCAGGTAAGGCGAAACAATTCACATGGGCGTGGCTACAGAGAGAGGATAAAAGCGAAGAAACAAATATTACGCTTTTAGCGATGTTTATTGGGATGTTGCTGACAAAGTGTAATGTTTGTGCAAGTTCACATTGTTACTAAATTTTGAAAATCTTGGTCTTAAATGTCTTAGAAAGGTCTTAAATTTGTTGGCACTTTAGCTGGAGGAACCACGGTTCGTACATAGTGTATGCCTATTATCAACAAGGACAACAAGGACAACAAGACAAGTGTAACACACTTGGGTGTGGTTTTAAAATTTTGGGTTTTAATCCGGTATTCGTACCAAGGCGTCGGGGCTTAACAGTGGCTGTGTGGGGTAATAAAATAATATGGTGTATTCCATTTGGGGGTGTTAAGATTAGGATTGTGGATATAAATGGGAGTTAGAAAATGGATATAAATGGGAGGTAGAAAACGGGCTTGGAGTGAAATGTCAGGTGAAAACTGTTTATTTGGCCTTCGGAGGAAGCTGGTAATTATCTTGTTGATAACTGTTTGTGCTAACATATTTTTTTTTTATCTTGTGAAGTGTAATGTGAACTTGTGGAAAATCTTTTATAATAACAAGACCGGTAATGGGAATAATATCTGAAAGCGTGCAGATAGGGGATAAAAAGAAAAAAAAGGATGGCAAATAGGAGAGATATATATTAGTGGTTATATAAGTATAGGACAGTTGGGTTGTTATCGGACCCCCTTTTGTACCGTAAGATGCCCATATAGTTTATAGACATAAACTTTCTAGAAGTCTATGACGGTCAGTTATGCTAAGCTTTTAGTATTGATAGTAAAAGCTAGCTCTATGTACCAGGGCTAGATCAATTATTTTATTTGGTATTTTTGTAAAAGGCATTCCCTGACAGATAAGGAATCGATCCAGAATTTAAAAATAGCGGGGTGGATTGAAGGATCCGGCTAAAAGTTTGAGGCTGTTGTTACTGTAAAGAGACACGGCCTTCACTGAAATAGGGACCCCTCACCCACCCGGTTATCGCCCCTGAGCTGTATTGTAACATAGCCTGATTTTTCCTCCTCAGGTCCAGGTAGCGAGGTTGCCGAAGAAGTACCAGAGGTACTGGATGAGTGGGTGGAGGTACCCGAGGAAGAGTCCAGCTGTACCCGTCTGCTGGCAGCCGCTGCTGAGCGTGTATGGGACATCTTCCTGAAGAACAAGAGAGAGGTGGGTGTTTGTCTAAAGAAGGGCATGAATGGGGGTACCTTCATAAGCAGAAGGAGTGGCTTGGTGAGCGAGTCTCCTTGCCAAGGGGAGGACCCGTAGTGGTAGGAATGCCCTGACGGTTTTGAAGTAAAGAAGCGATGAAAGGCCGCAGGACTATTTACATAAGGCCCTGGCCAAACGAGGACACGTGTTGCCGGAAACATTGAGGAAACATGCGCGCGGACAACGTGTTTCCGGCAACTTGTGTCCTCGTTTGTCCAGGGCCTAAGTCACTACTCTATCCTTATCAAGAGTTGCCCGCTGGGGAGGCCCGGCGGCCGGCAGAACAGCCAGCTACTATTTTTGAGCGCCGGCTACTTTAAAAAAGTATATTAATATTTTATTTGAACTAATAAACTCCCCCCCCCCTACTTATCAATTTCCACCGCCTACTCTAAAACGTAATGGAACTCTAAAAGAGCCCTTGTCAGCAACTATTATGTCATCTTAGACCAATACCAAGTGTAAGAAAGCGTCCCTTCTTTCGGCTGATGAAGAGAAGCTCTTGGGATTTATTGGTTTCAAATGGTGACTTTTTAAATATTTCATCAGAAAAATATGTCTTCTAATAAGAAATGAAACAATAACAAATGTGTGGCTAAAAAGGGCCCTTCAAACCGCACTGTCACCAGTTTACTTCCGGTCGATAACGTAACAATGATGATTTTCAACGGAAAACGCGAAAAATATTTCAAAATATCGAAAGCAGTGTGTTTATTGGAAGTTTCTTTGAGGATCTGATTGATAATTTAGAGCGGATAGTCTGTTTAATATCTCGGATTTTAATAGATTCTTTTGTCTTTTAACGGTTGAGGTTTCCGTCGGACCTCCGGAAGTAAACTGGTGACAATGCGGCTTTAAGTAATGGAAAAAATATTGAATAAGGACATCGTTGGGACTGACAAAGCTATCTCAATTTAGTGAGGTTGTTTGTTTTGAAACTGTGCGTTTGAAAAATGGTAATATTTGTATTTCCAGGCCATTGATGACACCTTCAAGGTCGACTTACCCAAACCCAGCTTCACATCCTATAGCCCAAGGGAATACTCTGATTTCATGTAAGTATGGTATTTATACGGTAGTATTTATTATACAACTACGGTGCTATGCGTGATCGCATTGGTTCCTTAGCGGGCCGTACACCTCAATACGGCCCTCTCAGAAACAATTAAATGATTTGCAATGAAAAATATATACCCTGTGAAATAATGTGCTGTATGATTAATTTCTCATTGTTCTTGTATGCTTTGTCCGTACGGGAACTTATGGAGCCTCGATATTTTCCATCGTTTTATTGGTTCTGGGCAAAGTTTGACTTTATGAGTTTTAAGATCGTCTTTAGATTGATTGTTGCCATAGCAAATTGTAAATAGAGTTCAATATTCATTAAAGTGTTCATGAATTCTCGAGCCTGGTTGACATAGGAAAATATTTATCCCTTTCGGAATGTTCCGACAATGGAACACCACAGCTGAGATAGAAAATTGTTGGTTTTGTGGAGGGAGGAAAACTGGAGAAACCGGAGAAAAACCCTCTGAGCAAAGGCGAGACCAACTAACTAAACTCACGTAGGAACCGGGAATCGAACCCAGAACCCCGGGCTCTCCTGTTTGTTTTCGTTGGAGCCGGCTAGCAGGCTACCGCGAGCTTCAATCTTAAGACGATCTTAGAACTCATAAAGTGCAACCTTGCCCCGAGTCAATTCTTAAGGACCCAGGGCGTGTTAAATGTTGGGACAGGAGCGTTGTTGAAATCAGACACATTAGACAGAAATCAGAAGCAGGATAAGTATTGTGGAAACGAGACGCAGTACAGGGGGGGGGGGGGGGACAAGGAGAGTCTTTTTCTGGGTCCGTATGGATGGATGGGGTCATGACATTCATTATGCGTTGTCTAATCCTGGTTTATTTTTCGATAGGCCGGGTGGCAGCGCAAACTTGAATCTTGACTTGAAGTCAGTGAGGTAAGTTGTAGTACATTACATAATACATCCATCCATACATTTTTTTTCCAATAAAGCCTCTATCAAACTGAGATGAGAGTTGATGAAAGTCGATGAATGTGAGATTGCGATCAAACGTTTGATAGGGTGGTCACACCAGCGCATTCAATTACTGAGATTCAGGGTTTAAAGAGAATCTGTATTTACATGTCAAATCTCACTTTTTGTGAAAACTGAAATACTCCCGTCAACTCTCATTCACGCGATAAGACGGTAGCAACTGTCATCAGTATACGTTGGAGCTCTCATCGACTCTCATTCACGCGTTCAGCCGGTAGCAACTTCTATCAGAACACGTTGGAGCTCTCACCGACTCTAATCAACTATATTCCCTGTTTAATCGAGGGTTAAGTCGATAAATGTTTTTTTTATTTCAACGTTATTGAAAATGGCAACCAATTATCATAATTGGTAGCTTGAGACGGTCCCTATACGGGATTGTCCAGAGAATGACAAATAAGATACACTTCGGATCTCAATACCTTGGGCTTGGCTCACGCCTAACCGTGACCTCAATAGCGCTGGCTTGTTTTTGTTGCAGACCGTTGATAGGTGACGCGGCCATGAGACTATGGGTCAGTTACGTTACTGGCGAAGAAAAACATAAGGCAGAGACCCTTAGCCAGCAGGTCAGTATTTGTCATGAATGTCCTGTAATTTATGGATTGTGTGGCCATGAAGTGATCTTGACGTGATCGTAGAGTGCCATTTAACGTGACCGTAGTGTGACAATTTACACGACTGGAGTGTGATCATTGACGTGACTCCAGTGTAATCATTACGTCAGTGCGACGTGGTGTGACTGTGACGTTATCGTGACGTGACCATTAACGTGATTGTAGTGTAACCATTGACGTGAACCCAGTGTGGTCATTGATGCAGTGCGAAGTGGCGTGGCCGTGACATGGCCGTGACGTGAACGTGGGCTGACGGTTACGTGACCGTGAGTTGGCCATTGTGTGACCATTGACGTCACTGTGACGTTGCGTGACTGTGACGAGATCTTGACGTGACCATCGACGTGATTTTAGTGTGACCATTGACATGACCGTGACACGAGCGTGGGGTGACGGTGACGTGACCTAGAGGTGGCCATAGTCTGACCATTGACGTTTGCCCACTTTTTTAATATGCAACTATTCCTAATTAATCTTAATGAGTGTTGCAGTCAGCATAAGAAATAAAAAATATTACATTGAAGTCGATTGGTTCGTAGGCTACCAAATACTATACAAATAAGATGTTCATCTCAGTAAGTGAATTGCTTGAATCACGGTGGATTTCAATCCACTCTACAATTTAAGAGAATTCGATTTTTAAGGTTTCAAATGATACAAAATTTTTTTGTTCAAAGACGAGAGTTAGGAATCTTAAAAACAAAAACAAAGCGTCCGATTTACGGACTTCACCTGCTTTGTGTCTTTTCCCCTTGGCCAGAAACCCAAGCCTCGGCGCACCGGCACCCGTCTGACCACCATGAAGAAGACGAAGAAGGAGTCACGTGACCTGGAGGCACTCTCCAAGGAAGCGTTTCTATGGATACCAAAACACATCAAAGTCGTGAGGGACCTTGTACGGCTACACTACAAGAACCATCAACAGGTATGGTAAGGATAGGGCAAGTAATATAATTCATCTTGTAATAGGACTAGTGACTTCACTGCGCGAGGAAAAAGTAGGAAAAATAAACCTGGATTACGACCAGTGATGTCACAGGGTTATGCCAGAGTAACAGCATAAAACCTATAATGCGACCTGTGATGAAAGCACAAAGCAAGTTCTAAGTAGCAGTTATTGACCTGAAATCAGGAACAAAATTACAAAGAAGACAAAAAGAGCTCTCTAAAATGAGTAATCTACTTCAGTAGGGTTTTATGTGTGTAGTTACACGGAATTGAATACGCCATCAGTTTTATTTGTTATCAATAATATTTCGTTTGCAATTAATAGAATCAAAAAGCCCAAACTGTCGCGATCTCGTACCAGAACAATGAATACAATACACCAAAAACTGGGAATCGACTCTGCCAAATTTTCGTCTTTAATAAGACTTCTTCAGGGCAGACTCACTGAGACTCACTGAGTCTCGATTTCCAGATTTTGGTGTATCGTTTGCAATTAAAATATGATTGGTCTGCTTTGAGAACAGAAAACGGAAACGTTCTTCAGAATTTTCGTACCATTTATTTGCCCAACTAGACGCACCTTACTCTGGGTCAAAAGGCATCTTCTGCTTTTGTATGTAGAACTACCAGCTGATCTCCAAGTCGATAGCAGAGGAGTGGTCACTGATGGAGCGCGACTTGACGCGCGAGAGAGGCTTGTGGGGACCGCCCCACGGGTCACGACTGGACAAATGGGCATTAGATATGGTGGAAGGTACTACTGTAGTATGCTTAAGGGTGCATCGTGAGGGTACGGGGTGAGGTGTTAGGGTGCTACCTTAACCTACCAATAGGTCATGACTGAATAAATGGGCTTTAGATATGGTGGAAGGTAACAGAACTACTGTAGCTTACGATGTATGTATAGTGAAAGCATGGTGGGAGGAGAGGGTGTGCTGGTACGTTGCTGCTGGTCATGACTGAATAAATGGGCTTTAGACATGGTGGAAGGTAACAGAACTACTTCAGCCTTCGGTGTGTTGTGACGGTGTGGAGGGAGGGGGGGGGGGGGTTGCGGGGGCGGGGGGAGGTGGGTGTTTAGCTGCTACCAAATAGGTCAACGCTAGATATGTGGGCATTAAATATGGTGGAAGGTAACGGAACTACTGTAGCCTACGGTGTATTAGGTATGGTGACGGTATGGTGGAAAGGGGGGTGGTGTTAATGTGTTGCTGTTTAAGGCTAGATACGTGAGCATTAGATATAATTGACGGTACTACTATGGCCTGCTTCAAGGTGTATAATGATTTTATAGGGCTAAGAGGTAGGGTCAGGGCTAGATAAGTGTGCAAGTGAGCATTAAACATTATCTGGCTTCTATAAAGGTGTATGACAGTGTGGTTTAGTGTTTTGATAAGGTGAGGAGGTTGAGTGCTATGGGAGAGAGTGGGGGGTGGGGAGAGGGTATGATGCATTTACTGAGCTGTTGAGGAGTTATATGACAAGCTGTTTTCAATTGTCCCAATTTCCCCGGTTTCTGCTGTATTGAAGAGGGAGTTTGATCTAAGGTTTTATCAAATGTTCCCTCTTGCCCTGTCTAGGTCCTCATCGGATGCGCAAAAAGATGTGTCGCAACGAGCTCTTCTACGTGCACTACCCATACGACCCGAGGTCCGAGAAAGCAAGCAACTTGGTAAGTCCACGAATGACTTCCACTTCATTTGAGGCCAATGCGAAAAGCCTGGTAATTTCATTAATAATTTCATACGACCCAAAATCAGATTCCATTGATGATTTCAGTCATTGCGATGGAAAAAAAACTTCGAAGGAGATCCGCCAGGGAGAAACAATTCTGATTTAACATACCCGTTTAAATGCCACTTTGAGCCGCCTTGTCACCAGTTTTACTTACGGAAGGCCAACAGAAACATCAACCGACTAGATACAAAAGAATCTATAAGGATCCGCGCTATTTAACAGGCCATCCGCTCTAATTAATAAGTCACATCCTCAAAGAAACTTCCAACTTTTACAATTTTGAATTATTTTTCGAGTTTCCCGTTAAAAATCATCGTAGATTGTTACGTAATCGACCGGAAGTAAACTGGTGACGATGCGGCTTCAACCTTGTGTTCATTTATTTTATTGTTCAAGAAGTAATTGCAGGAGTGGAAATACTTTACCCGTTCTGAAATTTCACCCCCTTGCTTCTTTTCCTGCACCCCACAGTCGCCCCTTCCTCGCCCCCTTTGTTCCTTCGCCTGGTTCTTCCTTACCCTTTCATGTATTCACCCTATCTTTTTAATTATTATTTATTTATTTATTTATTCATTCATTCATTCATTCATTCACAGATTCATCGTGGTTCCCTTTCGTAACATTTTTTCAACTTCACCCCTTTTCAATCAGGAACATCATTAAATCATAGCGAATATATCTATAGGAAGATTTTTAAGCAGATATTGGATGGTGAAAACTAAATAAACCCAACTTAAAAATTGGCGATGATATTAAAAGTTAAAGAGCAAAATGTTACAAAAAGGAACACCCTTTAGGTTTCAGCCAACAAAAATACAGAAAAACCGAAATCACGCTGTATCATCGGGATATATCATCTATCTGGACTTTAGCATACCCCTCCTAGCTTCCTAACCTGCTTTGATTTGTGTAGAATTTTCGAGGCTTCAAGACCGTGCTCAGATCAATGGACTTTATGGTGACCCGTGCCAATCATAAGATTCAAATTTAACGCAGTTAAAGTCACCTCACAAAAAAGCGTAAAATCGATCGAGTTCTTCCGCTTGAGGCCCCTCAACTCGTTGTACGCATAGAAGGATAGTTAAGGAAGATTCTCTCAAAACTTGGTTACATTTCACCTAAATATAAATGATTTATAAAGAAAACTCGAGCGAAATTGGCCTCAGAGGCGAATCCAAAAATACTCAAATTTTGGCACTTTCTATCCGGCCCGAGAGATTTGAAATAAATACCCAATGAAGCGGTGGATCTTTTTGCTTATGCATGTATAAAAGAGATCAAATATTGGTGGGGAACATATCCAAGAAGTAAAGCAAGAACGTGGAAGAAATTGCTTTTTTGATTTTTTTCCTTGACCCGCTGAAAATGCTTAAATGTTACAAAAAGGAACATTTTGGGGTGCTATAACTAGTGCAGGATAAAAAAGTATTTTATTTAAAAAGATTTTTATTTCTATGCAATTCTAGGTTTGATAATGTTTTATAGGTCTGTTTATAGCAAAGAAATATATATGTGAGATCACAATAATATTTTATTGAAATATATGTCAGGTTACGAAAAGGAACGACCGCGAAAATCATGTCTCTTTTAGTGTAACAATTATCAGAAAAATTAGGTTTATTTATGTTTAAAATCATGGTGAAACAACTAAAAACTGAAGCAGGGATAGACAACCATTCGATTCAGAGAGTACTTGTTAGTATTTTCATTTTCTGTGTTTCAGTTTTTTGGTCAAATCTCCAAGGATAATAGGCACATTTTGAATTCCCCGCTATATTGTTTCGATATTTGCAGCTTCTTTGCAGCCTCTTGAAAGACGTATAACACAAGCAAGCCTAACAAGAATCATCAGATGCTATTCGTATTTGCTTTTCCTGAGTTAAATAGCTCTTTGAATTAAAATGACTGAGATATGACGATTCTTGGAGACTGGGTAAAATGCATCATTCGTGTGCTGTATCAGAATAAGGTTTTCGCTATTTCCTTGACTTTTGCAATTTTTAGCAGCCTCTAGGAAAGCGGATAACTCAAACTGTCCTTAAATCATAATCTACTATTCGTCTTTCCTCAAACTACACACGGATTGAAAGTGCTCAGAGATGGGTGTACTCATAGAAACATACTACAGCTTTACAGGGCAGCTTTATTAATAATGTCGCTTGCTGTTGCTGCTCATAACGTCTCTGTGTATACATTTAAGTATAATAACGTCTCTGTGTATACATTCAAGTATAACAACGCCTCTTTATATACATTTAAGTATAATAATGTCTCTGTGTTCCGTATGAACAAACAAGTCATTAACAACAATTTTAGTGAATCCTTCGAATTCTCTTGCGCAAACATTTTTAACAACTGAACTTACTACAAACGCGGCTGAAAACGGCTGAAAATGCCTGGAGTGGTCATTAGATTGTTTCTACTACTTTGACTTCTTAGCTTTGTTGCGCTCTGCACGCACCTTGTCAGCAAGTTGTTGTGGAGTAAACGCAGACAACTCTTTCTTGGCCTCGTCATCTCTCATGACTCGTTCCATCAAGGCTTTTCTCTCGATCCTGTCATTGTTGTGTAGGAGATCATGAAACAGTCGCAGACAGAGATTAGACTGCGAATCTGTAAATACTTGAGACCCCTTACTCTTGAGGCATGATTCTTCAGCATCTTCCCGACCCGACATTCTTTCCATCTTCTCTTGTTGGGTCATTTTCTCTGTGGGGAGGCAAGGGCTCGCTTGTGTATTTTCTTTCTTCATCAATCTCCTTACTTTATCGTAAACCTTCAAGGCGTCGATATGCGCCAGAAGGGGGGTGCTTGGGTATTTCTTGCTTCACGGCATCTAACCGAAGCTTGCATTCTTCAATGGCACCCTTAAATACCATTTCGATAGCCTCCTCTTCTTTCTCTGTCCAGTGGTGACGACCAGACTTTTCTGCTTCCCCATTCTTCACAGACAGGGCTTCACTTGCTTCTACATGTGATGCCCCTTCCGCATACATGATATTTCTGAGCGCCAGAAGGGTTTTGCAGCCGACTTAGACTTCTGCTTAACGAGAATTTTTCGGCGGTCTTTTGATTGTGTCCCATAAGTCGGCTAGGTCCTTCCTCAGATGTTGGTGCTCTTCGTGGACCACTGAAACAGCTGCTTTACGGAATGAAGCTGCATTTACTCTAATCTTCCCGACAGCCTTTTGCCACAAGGAATTAAGTTGAGCAGATATCATAAATGATGTCATCTCACTCACTGTGAAGCTGATGAAAACCTTCTCATCGGGATCTGTTCCTGCTCCGCTGACCTTGTTTCTCATGTATTTTACATACGCCTTTAGCCAGGTGAAGACTGTGGGACTTAGCACTACATGGGCTGGGCCTGCCGAGGCAGATGTCTTGTGCTTCAAAATGGTGACAATCATTTCATCGCCGTCTTTCGTGGCTCTATCTAGATCCCGCAAAGTCATATTTGCGATCGGGCCAGCTCTACATGCATTCTCGATGCATAGGCGAGTGATGAGATGGTCTCTGACAGTACAAAAGTCTGTCTGACCCGGGGACCCTTCCTTTTCCATGTATCTTCCCAGTGTCGAGATTGCCGCTCTTACTGAAGCCGACTTTGAAAACTTCTGGACGTCCTCCGGGGTTATGAGTTTCTCTAGGTCTTCTTGATGCTTCTCCCATCTTCTTTCTTTGAACGGCTTCTTAAAAGAAGCCGACCACTCTTGGACTTGCACTCTGACCTTCGTCACATGCTCTTCTGTTAGCTTTAGGTCTTCTAACTTTTCCACAACAAGGAAACGGATAAATCTTGATAATGAACCTAAATATGCCTTGCAGGTCCCTGGCTTCCTATTACGTTCCAATTTCTGTAACCATTTGTCTCGAAGATGCTTCTTATTCAGGATTCTGTCGATGCGCAGCTCATCTGGATCTACATCCTTGATGATTGCGTGAACCTAAGCAACATATTGCTTAGCGGTACGCAACTCTCTACCTCCATCGATACCTTGAAGCCATTGTAAAAATGCGTCCAATATCTTATCTGTGTCATCGTTTCTGCCTTCATCATCTTTCATCAGCGTTTCTGCGTTCATCGTCAATTCATTTTCTTCATCGGTAACATCGATATCATTATCCTCATCATCATTACCACAACCTTCATTATCTTCGTCTTCATCCTCATCTTCGCCATCTGGCTCGTAGTCTTTCTCTTCTATCTCCTCTGCTGGGCTCGACATTGATAAGTCATCCTTTTCCTTGCTATTGCCTGCTGCAGTTGCTTTCCATAGTGTCGGTGAAGATTGTTCTCCTCCCAATCCCCCAGTTGTTCTCTTCTTGATAACCTTTTGAGTGTCGCTGTGAATATCGGCTAGCGCGCGCTTAGGAAAGATGCTTCTCTTCTTTCCTATCGGCGATGAAGGGATAACTTCATCACTATCGTCATCACTTGAGCTGTATTTGTGTTGATCTACTTGACCTCCTCTCATTATAGCTTTGGCTTTTTCGGATTTTCTATGGATTTCCTGGAGGCACATTTCTTCTTCATTAGATGACATTGTACTGGATTGACTGCTCTTGCTCTGGCTTTGGCTCTGGCTCTGGCTCTGGCTCTGGCTCTGGCCCTGGCCTTGGACCTTGCCCTTGCCCTTGCCCTTGCCCTTGCCCTTGCCCTTGCCCTTGCCCTTGCCCTTGCCCTTGCCCTTGCTTTGGCTCTGGCTTTGGGGATCGGGCTCTTGCTCGGACTCGGTGTCAGAGGAGATCTCTACTACACACTCTTCCTGGAAATCTTCGCCTATCTCTTCCCATCGCGATTCTTTCAATAGCTGTTTGTATATCTCGTCGTGTCGACTTAACTTATGTTTTGCATTCAGGTGGTTGTGCAACCTTCGCACGATCAGGTTGCACCCTGGGAACGAACAAACCCGACGTTTGTAGGTCCGCTTGGCTCTTTGCTCTGAGACAGCCTCTGACTTCGTTCTTTTTGCCCTAAGGTCGAACACAGACAGTGCCTCTAATGCCTTTTCTCGGCTCCATTTGTGCACTGTTATCAAATGGCGAGGGAGGTGAATCACCTCTTTCTGACAGGCAGGCACTGGACAGCGATGTTTCTGTCTTTTATATGATTTCTTCATTTTGACTGGGTCACAGCTAGCCATCTTATGATAGAAACAGAGCATGGTAATCATAACCTGCGCAACAGGCGTCCCTTTTTAGGGCCTAAATCGCCCTATTGCCCCTCACAAGTGTTAATGGATATTCAAGGGAGCTAAGGGGGGCTCCCATACAAATATCCAGAGCAATTCATCCGCATGGTGTTGGGGCACCATAAAGAAAGCAAACGCGGAAATTACCTCTAACCGTCGTGTGGACTTCAAAATGAGGGAAAGACGTTATCGATTGAGCCTTGCATACTCCTCTCAATGTGGGATGTAAACCTTAATATTTTAGTGTTTAAAACGCTCATGAATCGACAAAAATGTTTATCGATGTATATCATTAAATAAAAACAAATTCAGGGAATGAAATAGAAGCAAGGATGTCACTGGCTGCGTATTATTGATGATATAAATGATGGAGCACCGACATTATCAATCTTATTCTACAACTTATTGTTACACTAAAATGTACTCATACAATGTAGGAGATAAGAATAAAACGTTTTATTTGTCGTTTAAATAGGGTTTGGATATTTACTGTAGAATTCAGTTTCTGAATTTAGCCCTATTTTCTAAGGTTACCAAAAGGAACACCCAAAGTTACGAAAGGGAACATGTGCTCCTTTTTGTAACTTGGCTTAGGTTACAAAAAGGATCACAAATGTTACAAAAGGGAGCACATGGTTACAAAAAGGAACATATGCTCCTTTTTGTAACTTGGCCTATGTTACAAAAAGGAGCACTGTTCCCTTTCGTAACCAAACCTTGGTTACAAAAAGGAACAAAGTTACAAAAAGGAACACGACTCGGTTACAAAAAGGCCCATGAATCTATTCATTCATTCATTCATTCATTCATTCATTCATTCATTCATTCACAGATTCATCGTGGTTCCCTTTCGTAACATTTTTTCAACTTCACCCCTTTTCAATCAGGAACATCATTAAATCATAGCGAATATATCTATAGGAAGATTTTTAAGCAGATATTGGATGGTGAAAACTAAATAAACCCAACTTAAAAATTGGCGATGATATTAAAAGTTAAAGAGCAAAATGTTACAAAAAGGAACACCCTTTAGGTTTCAGCCAACAAAAATACAGAAAAACCGAAATCACGCTGTATCATCGGGATATATCATCTATCTGGACTTTAGCATACCCCTCCTAGCTTCCTAACCTGCTTTGATTTGTGTAGAATTTTCGAGGCTTCAAGACCGTGCTCAGATCAATGGACTTTATGGTGACCCGTGCCAATCATAAGATTCAAATTTAACGCAGTTAAAGTCACCTCACAAAAAAGCGTAAAATCGATCGAGTTCTTCCGCTTGAGGCCCCTCAACTCGTTGTACGCATAGAAGGATAGTTAAGGAAGATTCTCTCAAAACTTGGTTACATTTCACCTAAATATAAATGATTTATAAAGAAAACTCGAGCGAAATTGGCCTCAGAGGCGAATCCAAAAATACTCAAATTTTGGCACTTTCTATCCGGCCCGAGAGATTTGAAATAAATACCCAATGAAGCGGTGGATCTTTTTGCTTATGCATGTATAAAAGAGATCAAATATTGGTGGGGAACATATCCAAGAAGTAAAGCAAGAACGTGGAAGAAATTGCTTTTTTGATTTTTTTCCTTGACCCGCTGAAAATGCTTAAATGTTACAAAAAGGAACATTTTGGGGTGCTATAACTAGTGCAGGATAAAAAAGTATTTTATTTAAAAAGATTTTTATTTCTATGCAATTCTAGGTTTGATAATGTTTTATAGGTCTGTTTATAGCAAAGAAATATATATGTGAGATCACAATAATATTTTATTGAAATATATGTCAGGTTACGAAAAGGAACGACCGCGAAAATCATGTCTCTTTTAGTGTAACAATTATCAGAAAAATTAGGTTTATTTATGTTTAAAATCATGGTGAAACAACTAAAAACTGAAGCAGGGATAGACAACCATTCGATTCAGAGAGTACTTGTTAGTATTTTCATTTTCTGTGTTTCAGTTTTTTGGTCAAATCTCCAAGGATAATAGGCACATTTTGAATTCCCCGCTATATTGTTTCGATATTTGCAGCTTCTTTGCAGCCTCTTGAAAGACGTATAACACAAGCAAGCCTAACAAGAATCATCAGATGCTATTCGTATTTGCTTTTCCTGAGTTAAATAGCTCTTTGAATTAAAATGACTGAGATATGACGATTCTTGGAGACTGGGTAAAATGCATCATTCGTGTGCTGTATCAGAATAAGGTTTTCGCTATTTCCTTGACTTTTGCAATTTTTAGCAGCCTCTAGGAAAGCGGATAACTCAAACTGTCCTTAAATCATAATCTACTATTCGTCTTTCCTCAAACTACACACGGATTGAAAGTGCTCAGAGATGGGTGTACTCATAGAAACATACTACAGCTTTACAGGGCAGCTTTATTAATAATGTCGCTTGCTGTTGCTGCTCATAACGTCTCTGTGTATACATTTAAGTATAATAACGTCTCTGTGTATACATTCAAGTATAACAACGCCTCTTTATATACATTTAAGTATAATAATGTCTCTGTGTTCCGTATGAACAAACAAGTCATTAACAACAATTTTAGTGAATCCTTCGAATTCTCTTGCGCAAACATTTTTAACAACTGAACTTACTACAAACGCGGCTGAAAACGGCTGAAAATGCCTGGAGTGGTCATTAGATTGTTTCTACTACTTTGACTTCTTAGCTTTGTTGCGCTCTGCACGCACCTTGTCAGCAAGTTGTTGTGGAGTAAACGCAGACAACTCTTTCTTGGCCTCGTCATCTCTCATGACTCGTTCCATCAAGGCTTTTCTCTCGATCCTGTCATTGTTGTGTAGGAGATCATGAAACAGTCGCAGACAGAGATTAGACTGCGAATCTGTAAATACTTGAGACCCCTTACTCTTGAGGCATGATTCTTCAGCATCTTCCCGACCCGACATTCTTTCCATCTTCTCTTGTTGGGTCATTTTCTCTGTGGGGAGGCAAGGGCTCGCTTGTGTATTTTCTTTCTTCATCAATCTCCTTACTTTATCGTAAACCTTCAAGGCGTCGATATGCGCCAGAAGGGGGGTGCTTGGGTATTTCTTGCTTCACGGCATCTAACCGAAGCTTGCATTCTTCAATGGCACCCTTAAATACCATTTCGATAGCCTCCTCTTCTTTCTCTGTCCAGTGGTGACGACCAGACTTTTCTGCTTCCCCATTCTTCACAGACAGGGCTTCACTTGCTTCTACATGTGATGCCCCTTCCGCATACATGATATTTCTGAGCGCCAGAAGGGTTTTGCAGCCGACTTAGACTTCTGCTTAACGAGAATTTTTCGGCGGTCTTTTGATTGTGTCCCATAAGTCGGCTAGGTCCTTCCTCAGATGTTGGTGCTCTTCGTGGACCACTGAAACAGCTGCTTTACGGAATGAAGCTGCATTTACTCTAATCTTCCCGACAGCCTTTTGCCACAAGGAATTAAGTTGAGCAGATATCATAAATGATGTCATCTCACTCACTGTGAAGCTGATGAAAACCTTCTCATCGGGATCTGTTCCTGCTCCGCTGACCTTGTTTCTCATGTATTTTACATACGCCTTTAGCCAGGTGAAGACTGTGGGACTTAGCACTACATGGGCTGGGCCTGCCGAGGCAGATGTCTTGTGCTTCAAAATGGTGACAATCATTTCATCGCCGTCTTTCGTGGCTCTATCTAGATCCCGCAAAGTCATATTTGCGATCGGGCCAGCTCTACATGCATTCTCGATGCATAGGCGAGTGATGAGATGGTCTCTGACAGTACAAAAGTCTGTCTGACCCGGGGACCCTTCCTTTTCCATGTATCTTCCCAGTGTCGAGATTGCCGCTCTTACTGAAGCCGACTTTGAAAACTTCTGGACGTCCTCCGGGGTTATGAGTTTCTCTAGGTCTTCTTGATGCTTCTCCCATCTTCTTTCTTTGAACGGCTTCTTAAAAGAAGCCGACCACTCTTGGACTTGCACTCTGACCTTCGTCACATGCTCTTCTGTTAGCTTTAGGTCTTCTAACTTTTCCACAACAAGGAAACGGATAAATCTTGATAATGAACCTAAATATGCCTTGCAGGTCCCTGGCTTCCTATTACGTTCCAATTTCTGTAACCATTTGTCTCGAAGATGCTTCTTATTCAGGATTCTGTCGATGCGCAGCTCATCTGGATCTACATCCTTGATGATTGCGTGAACCTAAGCAACATATTGCTTAGCGGTACGCAACTCTCTACCTCCATCGATACCTTGAAGCCATTGTAAAAATGCGTCCAATATCTTATCTGTGTCATCGTTTCTGCCTTCATCATCTTTCATCAGCGTTTCTGCGTTCATCGTCAATTCATTTTCTTCATCGGTAACATCGATATCATTATCCTCATCATCATTACCACAACCTTCATTATCTTCGTCTTCATCCTCATCTTCGCCATCTGGCTCGTAGTCTTTCTCTTCTATCTCCTCTGCTGGGCTCGACGTTGATAAGTCATCCTTTTCCTTGCTATTGCCTGCTGCAGTTGCTTTCCATAGTGTCGGTGAAGATTGTTCTCCTCCCAATCCCCCAGTTGTTCTCTTCTTGATAACCTTTTGAGTGTCGCTGTGAATATCGGCTAGCGCGCGCTTAGGAAAGATGCTTCTCTTCTTTCCTATCGGCGATGAAGGGATAACTTCATCACTATCGTCATCACTTGAGCTGTATTTGTGTTGATCTACTTGACCTCCTCTCATTATAGCTTTGGCTTTTTCGGATTTTCTATGGATTTCCTGGAGGCACATTTCTTCTTCATTAGATGACATTGTACTGGATTGACTGCTCTTGCTCTGGCTTTGGCTCTGGCTCTGGCTCTGGCTCTGGCTCTGGCCCTGGCCTTGGACCTTGCCCTTGCCCTTGCCCTTGCCCTTGCCCTTGCCCTTGCCCTTGCCCTTGCCCTTGCCCTTGCCCTTGCTTTGGCTCTGGCTTTGGGGATCGGGCTCTTGCTCGGACTCGGTGTCAGAGGAGATCTCTACTACACACTCTTCCTGGAAATCTTCGCCTATCTCTTCCCATCGCGATTCTTTCAATAGCTGTTTGTATATCTCGTCGTGTCGACTTAACTTATGTTTTGCATTCAGGTGGTTGTGCAACCTTCGCACGATCAGGTTGCACCCTGGGAACGAACAAACCCGACGTTTGTAGGTCCGCTTGGCTCTTTGCTCTGGGACAGCCTCTGACTTCGTTCTTTTTGCCCTAAGGTCGAACACAGACAGTGCCTCTAATGCCTTTTCGCGGCTCCATTTGTGCACTGTTATCAAATGGCGAGGGAGGTGAATCACCTCTTTCTGACAGGCAGGCACTGGACAGCGATGTTTCTGTCTTTTATATGATTTCTTCATTTTGACTGGGTCACAGCTAGCCATCTTATGATAGAAACAGAGCATGGTAATCATAACCTGCGCAACAGGCGTCCCTTTTTAGGGCCTAAATCGCCCTATTGCCCCTCACAAGTGTTAATGGATATTCAAGGGAGCTAAGGGGGGCTCCCATACAAATATCCAGAGCAATTCATCCGCATGGTGTTGGGGCACCATAAAGAAAGCAAACGCGGAAATTACCTCTAACCGTCGTGTGGACTTCAAAATGAGGGAAAGACGTTATCGATTGAGCCTTGCATACTCCTCTCAATGTGGGATGTAAACCTTAATATTTTAGTGTTTAAAACGCTCATGAATCGACAAAAATGTGTATCGATGTATATCATTAAATAAAAACAAATTCAGGGAATGAAATAGAAGCAAGGATGTCACTGGCTGCGTATTATTGATGATATAAATGATGGAGCACCGACATTATCAATCTTATTCTACAACTTATTGTTACACTAAAATGTACTCATACAATGTAGGAGATAAGAATAAAACGTTTTATTTGTCGTTTAAATAGGGTTTGGATATTTACTGTAGAATTCAGTTTCTGAATTTAGCCCTATTTTCTAAGGTTACCAAAAGGAACACCCAAAGTTACGAAAGGGAACATGTGCTCCTTTTTGTAACTTGGCTTAGGTTACAAAAAGGATCACAAATGTTACAAAAGGGAGCACATGGTTACAAAAAGGAACATATGCTCCTTTTTGTAACTTGGCCTATGTTACAAAAAGGAGCACTGTTCCCTTTCGTAACCAAACCTTGGTTACAAAAAGGAACAAAGTTACAAAAAGGAACACGACTCGGTTACAAAAAGGCCCATGAATCTATTCATTCATTCATTCATTCATTCATTCATTCATTCATTCATTCATTCATTCATTCATTCATTCATTCATTCATTCATTCATTCATTCATTTATTTATTTATTTATTATATATTTATAAGGCTTCTACTACTATAACACATATTGAAATAGCGGTAAGGTTGACACAACAGAGCACGGCTCCAACTGAAGTGTAACCCTTTACAATAAAATAAAAAATAATTGGCAATAACGACAACAACAAAATAAAGGAAAACATGAAGACAAAGTAATTTAAGAAAAGCCCTACTCTAAATTGCTAATAGCAACAGGATGGTTGCGCAAGAATACTCCTAGCGCGGCAGCACTTAGGACAAACTGATTTCCACGTTACTGCATTTTCGGCATTAAAAGTAGTTTGGAGCGCCTGGCTACATCTGACTGCTAGTTTGTTTGTTTGTTTATCTTGACCTCACCCTAGCTTCCTTCCCCAATGGGCTCTAGAAGAGCATCAAGTACAAGCTTTGCCTCGTATCTCCCAACCCCTTCATTACCTACCCTATGTTGACCTTACCCTAGCTTCCTTCCCTTATGGTCCCTAGAAGACCACCCTTTACCTTGTTCCTCCTTCCTTCATGTACTTACCCTATGTCGACCCCATACCCTAACTCCATCTCTTAATGCGTTTTCTAGAAGACCAGCAGGAACAAGCGTGCAACAAGTGCAGACAGCAAGGCGTATTACCTGGTCCGCGGCAAAGCCATGTTTGATGTCGGGCCCTTTGAGGCTGTCGCCCAACAGCCACAAGGTAATGTAAAGCCTGGAGTTTTGGAACCAGATGTAAGGTAATGTGTAGCTCGGAGTATTCGCACCAGATGCAAAGTAATATGTAGCTCGGAGTTTTGGAACCAGATGTAAGGTAATGTGTAGCTCGGAGTAATCGACCAGATGTAAGGTAATGTGTAGCTCGGAGTATTCGCACCAGATGTAAGGTAATGTGTAGCTCGGAGTATTCGCACCAAATGTAAGGTAATGTGTAGCTCGGAGTAATTGCACCAGATGTAAGGTAATGTGTAGCTCGGAGTATTTGCACCAGATGTAAGGTAATGTGTAGCTCGGAGTATTCGCCCAACAGCCACAAGGTAATGTGAAGCTCGGAGTTTTGGAACCAGATGTAAGGTAATGTGTAGCTTGGAGTATTCGCAACAGATGTAAGGTAATGTGTAGCTCGGAGTATTCGCACCAGATGCAAAGTAATGTTTAGCTCGGAGTCTTGGCAACAGATGCAAGGTAATGTGTAGCTCGGAGTATTCGCAACAGATGCAAGGTAATGTGTAGCTCGGAGTATCCGCACCAGATGTAAGGTAATGTGTAGCTCGGAGTATTCGCCCAACAGTCACAAGGTAATGTGAAGCTCGGAGTTTTGGAACCAGATGTAAGGTAATGTGTAGCTCGGAGTATTCGCACTAGATGTAAGGTAATGTGTAGCTCGGAATTTTGGAACCAGATGTAAGGTAATGTGTAGCTCGGAGTATTCGCACCAGATGTAAGGTAATGTGTAGCTCGGAGTATTCGCACCAGATGTAAGGTAATGTGTAGCTCGGAGTATTCGCACCAGATGTAAGGTAATGTGTAGCTCGGAGTATTCGCACCAGATGTAAGGTAATGTGTAGCTCGGAGTATTCGCAACAGATGCAAGGTAATGTGTAGCTCGGAGTATCCGCACCAGATGTAAGGTAATGTGTAGCTCGGAGTATTCGCACCAGATGTAAGGTAATGTGTAGCTCGGAGTAATTGCACCAGATGTAAGGTAATGTGTAGCTCGGAGTATTTGCACCAGATGTAAGGTAATGTGTAGCTCGGAGTATTCGCCCAACAGCCACAAGGTAATGTGAAGCTCGGAGTTTTGGAACCAGATGTAAGGTAATGTGTAGCTTGGAGTATTCGCAACAGATGTAAGGTAATGTGTAGCTCGGAGTATTCGCACCAGATGCAAAGTAATGTTTAGCTCGGAGTCTTGGCAACAGATGCAAGGTAATGTGTAGCTCGGAGTATTCGCAACAGATGCAAGGTAATGTGTAGCTCGGAGTATCCGCACCAGATGTAAGGTAATGTGTAGCTCGGAGTATTCGCCCAACAGTCACAAGGTAATGTGAAGCTCGGGGTTTTGGAACCAGATGTAAGGTAATGTGTAGCTTGGGGTATTCGCAACAGATGTAAGGTAATGTGTAGCTCGGAGTATTCGCACCAGATGCAAAGTAATGTGTAGCTCGGAGTCTTGGCAACAGATGCAAGGTAATGTGTAGCTCGGAGTATTCGCACCAGATGTGTAGCTCGGAGTATTCGCACCAGATGTGAGGTAATGTGTTGCTCGGAGTATTCGCACCAGATGTAAGGTAATGTGTAGCTCGGAGTCTTGGCACCAGATGTGAGGTAATGTGTAGCTCGGAGTCTTGGCACCAGATGTAATGTAATGTGTAGCTCGGAGTATTCGCACCAGATGTAAGGTAATTTGTAGCTCGGAGTATTCGCACCAGATGTAAGGTAATGTGTAGCTCGGAGTATTCGCACCAGATGTAAGGTAATGTGTAGCTTGGAGTATTCGCACCAGATGTAAGGTAATGTGTAGCTCGGAATATTCGCACCAGATGTAAGGTAATGTGTAGCTCGGAGTCTTGGCACCAGATGTAAGGTAATGGGTGCACCATTGTGTGTACAATGTGCGTCTATCGGATTTTCTTGACCAGATACTGAAGGTGTATTGTATAAGTGGTTTGCGTTTATTTGAAGTACAGCACCATTGCATTTGTGTTTAGTCCCCAAAATACAAGAATTAGAGGCAAATAGTTTAAGAGATTCTTCTACTCTATGATATCGCCAAAACTTGAGAAAGTTTAAAGATGAATTTTTTTTCAATAGAGCATTTAATGCTCCATTTACTTGCGAGGACTTGCATTTACATGCGTTGGGTGGCCAAATGAAACAATAGTGGACGTAAGTATCAAAGCTTGTGACAAATTGGGTTAAATTGCGTTTTTATTGGCCAGGGCATCAGTGTAGAATGTGCGTATTTTCGAAATTTTCTGACCACATACTGAAGCTTTTCTCGTACAAGTGGTTTGCGTTTATTTTAAGTACAGCACGAGTGTGTTTTACGTTTAGTCTTGTGGCTCGTCCAATCATGTTAACAAAGTTTATAAAGCTTCTCTCAACTAGAGCCAGCGCGGCTGCCAAAACAGCCATCATCACAGGCGCCCGGCTTTGCTGGCGTCGTTTGAATAACATATTTTTATAAGTTATAGTATGGTACGAGGGGAATTTAGCGATTAAATGTCCCGGCAACCGATGGGTGATTTGTGAAGTGCCGACGCCGCAGGCGTAGTTGTGAGTTCATTTTCTCGGTGATTATGGTATTATGTTGTGAAGCAGGTCGCCATCGTTTTCTTTGTCATTTGGTAAACCGAGCTTAGCGTTACAAGCGATGCTGGATTGATGTACTAACTGTACCGAGCTTAGCGTTACAAGCGATGCTGGATTGATGTACTAACTATACTACACAGTTTGTATTGAAAATCCAACGACTGGAGCAGGCGTTAACTTGAAAAACTTGGGTAAATATAACACGATCTTTTCTTATCTCGATGCAGCACTAGTGAACAAGAAAGCTGCCCCTCTTCGCGCTATTTCCACCGACCCGGGATATTTCACGTCTGAGGCAAACGAGGAATCTGAGGTACGTCTTCAAGTTGTAATTCACGTGATCAATAGTGAGTGCGTAGTTGTTCTATGATACATGTTTACAGTAACATGCTTAAAATTTTGAGTGCTTAGCCATGTCTTATCACGTGGTCAGTTGCCTGCTTAAAAGTGCTGAGTCTCGCTTTTTCAATTGATCAATCCAATACTTACAAAATATCTAGTCGAGAAAAAAAGGATCAATCTTGGGCGAAAAATACTACCAACTTTACCTGTCTTGTTGTAACATGAAAACAGAAAACAACATACAGACGTATTTGCCCTGTCGAGCACTTCTAAGTCATCTTTGAAGCAAAGTCCATTGTCATGTTTTGTTTCTATTTCTAAAGGTTGAGAATCAAACAATCGTGAAGCTTCTCGAGGCTGGCGAGAGGATCCGCTCCATGTACCGTTGTGCGCGTGTCCAGGGGTTAGATACCGCTGAAGGCTTGTTCTTATTTGGTAAAGAACACTTCTACGTCGTGGACGGCGTCACTCTGCTCTCGACAAAGGAGATCAAAGACATCGACTCCCTCCCACCTGCGTAAGGAGCTGTCAATCATTGGGCTAGCTGTCAATTAAAGGGCTATCTGTCAATCATATTGCTAGCTATCAATTAAAGAGCTATCTGTCAATCATATTGCTAGCTATCAATTTAACGGCTTTCTGTCAATTAAAGGGCTAGCTGTTCGCTGTTCGCTGTCAATCATAGGGCTAGCTATCAATTAAAGGGCTAGTTGTCAATCATAGGGCTATTTGTCCATCATAGGACTAGCTGTCTATCATAGGATGTCAAATTTAAGTCTGTTCAATCGTTTTGCTGTTGTCAATCCAGCCGCTAGTTTCCAATAATAGGTAATGCAAAGCTGGGCAATTCTGACATTTATAAGTATGTTTACCCTTCCTATATGAATTCGATTTCCACTTATCCCCGCCGTTATCTTTGCAGGACCCACGAGCCGATCATTCCACGCAGCTCACACGATATCACCAAGTCTTACACCAAGCAAAGAATGTAAGTCAAGGGGATTAATCAATCCACGAAGTTCATGCAAATACAGGACGCGCATCTAACGATGGATTTGGTAGTTGGCATGGATAATGTGTCTAGTTGCGTGTTAGCGTTGTTGTAAGACAGTGAAAGAAGGCGTATGAGGTGTTGTTGCTTAGGGTGATGTAGGTGACATACTGGCGTTGTTATTGGTGTGGGAAGTCGATGTATGTGTGTAATATGTAAGGTGTTGTTGATTAAGGTGATGTAGGTGGGCCTATGAGGATATTTTTAAGGTGAAGTTGACGTAGGTGATGTTAACCGATGTGGGTCTCTTGCCGACTTTGTTGTAGGTGAAGCAAGTGGGTGTATAGGTGTAAATGTAAGGTGTTGTTGGCTAGGGTGATGATGCTGACATGCTTGGGTTGTAGATGTATGGGTGGTGAGGACAGCCGCGTGGTTTACGGTTGCCATAGTGGTTTTAGTTGATGTGGGTGACATGCTGGTGTTGTTGTAGGTGTAGCAAGTGGGCCTATGAAGATATCCGTGAAGTGCACAAAAGGAGATACCTTCTCCAGCAGACCGCTCTTGAGGTGTTCTCCAGCGATGGGCGTAACCACTTCCTCGTCTTCCCTAAACCAGTCAGAAACAAAGTCTACGAGAAGTAAGGCACTATTTTAGAGCCCGTTCTGTGCGATTGAATAGGGGACTTGCGCTTAGAAATCACATGACTGTTTCGGTGGCAAACAAGTGCGCGCTCAAGCTTTTAGCGCCAAAACAACAGCAAAAACAACCAACTTATTCATCGCTTACGAAAAAATGCCATAGTGGTTATTTTCGGTAAGGGTTTAGTTTCATTTAAATATTTTTTTTCGTCGTTCTCTGGTGTGACAGGCACAGTCATTTCTTATTTATTTTTTTTATTATTTTTTTTTAATTTGCCATCCAGAAAGGTCACGTGATCTCTTGGCGCAAGCCATCCATTGCACCTTAGTATAACTTTAATAAAAAAAAAGAGCCCTTTTGCGGCGTTAAATGTTTTGCAAGCTGGAGGTCTTGGTGTTTGAGGATATGATGGCTGACACGAGGTAGTACAGTTCCTCAAATACTTAAACACCCATAAAACCAGCAAAAATCTGGCATGAAGGCTATCACTAAATAATTTACGCAGTAGAGCACAAATCGAAAATAAAGAATACTTGCCTAGAAAAATAGAAAAAATATAGAGCTCTGATGACCAGGGCAAACAAAATTAACGTCAGTCACGACGACTCACAAAGTACTGTCGACATCAATCGGCCATAGTACCCCTAGTACTTAGGTTAGTTTTCTTGATAGTTACATAAACGAGTCTAAATTCTAGATCCATGGACAAGTACGCGGATACCTTTTGCAAGAAACCCCAAGCTTGCTAACCTCTTACAAAAAAGGCCAGATTATTTGCTCGCAGCAGTGATCAAGTACTGCAGGGAAAAAGTTTATTAAAAGTAATAATAATAATAATAATAATAATAATAATAATAATAATAATAATAATAATAATAATAATAATAATAATAATAATAATAAGAATAATAATAATAATAATAATAATAATAATAATAATAATAAACACAATATGAGTCGGACCAAAACACCTTTTTTTTTAAATGATGTACGTTGTTGTTCAGGCTGGTAACCACCGCCCCCACACTACTAGACAGCGCTGCCGACTCTGTGTCTGGCATGAAGAGAGATACTGATGTTGAAGCAGGGTAAGCATCACTCCCCCTCCAACCTCCATCCCGCCCAATCCTCTTTAGCAGGGTAAGCCACCCCCTCCAACCTCCATCCCCCCCATTCCTCTTTAGCAGGGAAAAGCCCCCCTCCAACCTCCATCCCGCCCAATCTTCTTTAGCAGGGAAAAGCCCCCCCCCCCCCTCCAACCTCCATCCCGCCCAATCCTCTTTAGCAGGGTAAGCCACCCCCTCCAACCTCCATCCCCCCCATTCCTCTTTAGCAGGGAAAAGCCCCCCTCCAACCTCCATCCCGCCCAATCTTCTTTAGCAGGGAAAAGCCCCCCCCCCCCCCCCTCCAACCTCCATCCCGCCCAATCTTCTTTAGCAGGGAAAAGCCCCCCCCGCCCCTTCCAACCTCCATCCCGCCCAATCCTCTTTAGCAGGGTAAGCCACCCCCTCCAACCTCCAACCTGCCCAATCCTCTTTAGCAGGGTAAGCCACCCCCTCCAACCTCCATCCCGCCCAATCCTCTTTAGCAGTGCAAGCCCCCCCTCCCCCTAAAACCTCCTTCCCGCCCAACCCTCTTTAGCAGGGTAAGCAACCCCTCCACTTCACCCAATCCCCCTTAGCAGGGTTAGCAAAAAGTGGTTAAGTCTCGAGTTTGGCTCGTCCAAAAGATTGACAAAATCTTCCACTGCCACTGTAAATGAGCCAACCTTTTAATTGAGCAACACGTTGTCTGCGTTGTTCCTCTTTACAAGCAGCCCAATATACCTTTTGTTGACAGACATGTCACGTCTAATGCTTTATCGTTTCTTGTTCCAGATTAAGTCTCATAAACACATTAATGGGTGAACGCTCCGTTACACAAAGATGGGAGGTAAGTACAGAATCACATATTTTTTAATATACATATTAAAATGTTGATTCTTTAGAACCTTTACTGATGAAAGCAACTTCAGCTAGTTCATTGCTACTCTCGAAAGTGCTTTTCGAGAAATTTCCTCTTTTTCTTTCTGAATTTCCGAATTGTAGCGTTTTTGCCCTATGAAAATCGACTTTTCTAGCCGATAGCCGATTTGCACTTACAGATAAGGTGACCTTTTACTCTCTACGACGGCCGTCGTAGCCTTCTAGCCGGCTCTCCAGTGGGTTTATTCGGAAATTCCTGTTTAGAGGATCTCGGAATTCCTGTGGCTTTTTGCGCCACGGGGATCCCGAACAACGAAAACACACAGTAGAGCCAGCTCGCAGGCTAATATCGTCGCCATTTCTGTGTTTATTTGGGCGCGCTATCAAAAAGTGATGTGATTTCCCAGTGCAAGTCGCTTATTACTTTGTGTGTTTTCAGCGTGGTGAGATAACGAATTTCCACTATTTGATGAATCTGAACACTTTGGCTGGGCGGTCTTACAACGACCTAATGCAGTACCCAGTTTTCCCATGGGTCCTTGCGGACTACGACTCGGAGGTATGAAAAACGTTATGGTCTCATGATCACATGATTTATTCTAAATAACGTCGGAATAGCCACCTTAAACTTAAAACGGAAGAGGTTTGACAACGTTTAAATGGAACTTTGATAATAATTTAAACAACTGATGACTAACCAGAACAAAACCGTATGTGGGGTTACAGGTTACGAATATGTATATATGGGGGGAGGGGTGTAGAGAAGAAAGATATTAAACACGCACGCGCACTATAAAAGGGAGCTCCCTAGCAAAGCTCCGAAAAATCCTTCAATCAAATCAGTCGAGTCAAGACTTCAAAGCGTGCAGACGTGTTTCACGGAGCTCCCGACAAACCAGAAAATGAGTCGAGCTGCAGTGCAAGTAAGTAATAATTTGGTATTTTCGTCATCAGAAACGTTTAAAAATGCAACGGTCATAAATAGTACAATGTTTTACAACAGAAAATATACATCTCCATCGCAAGTGGAATGCATTTTCTCTCTTTTTTTAAATCTCTTACGGGTTTTATATAACCGACGACGGAAATGTAAACAAACGAGCGCACAACTTTATTTGTGTCGCTCGTATGTCGCTTCATGATCCAAGTCCAAGGAGAAGTTTTTTGCTTTTTGGCACTTGAGTTGTACATTTGTCAAAGACTTATCCGCTTATGAAGTGCTTTACTCAATCTTGCATCGATTCTCTGCTATAGTATTCAAATAATCATTCCGCTTCTCAGTGAAAAATGGCATTCAAGTTTTAATAGGCAATGCATAAAATCTTTTAAAAATAGAATAAGCTAATGCCTGTATAAAAACATTGATTGTTGCACTTAGATCATTTGTTGTAAATAAAGTTGCACAAAGTTTGGAGCCAAAGTTCCAATGCATCTCCTCGAACCACTACTTCTACTACTACCAGCTCTCCACTACCAGTACAATGTTAATATTTGTTTATTGTAAAATACCTGGATTAGGCATTATCAAGTGTACTTTACATGCACAAACTGATCTATGGAGTTTACAATATATCATGAAGGGAGTAAGTATGTAAGCACTGTACCTGAAGATTTTCCCAAAATATAAATATTTGATGGAACTCCCAAATTCAAGCAGGGGAGAGTTAGGGGGACCGTTCCCTTTTCTCAAAATATAGGAATCAGAAAACCCTTGTTGTATAGATTGTTTATTGTTTTATCTTTTTTAAATGTTTTCACAATGATGGAAAAATAAACTGCATGGTTAGGAAAATTTAGGTTGCCTTTGTTATTTAATAGTTACACAAAATAGTTGTATAGGAAAGATGTGTCATTAACTACACAAAAAATAACACACCAATTAAGTATATTCAACATATACATTATGATGAAAAGTATTTGATAAAAATTAAGATACACATTTTAGGAACCTGGGCATATGGAGATGGGCTATTTTTTAATAATAGGTCCTAACCTGGCTTGCTGTCTATTTCAGATTTAGATTTCTGGAGCACATAGCCATGAATTGTCAAGGGGGTGTGCCCTGCCAGATATCATGCAAAAAGCAGAAAATTTATGTCTAATAATAAAGATGATGTACACACACCCTAAAGACATGTATATGCAAAGCTACTGTATAAAACATAACAAGTCAACAAATGTTGTTGTATTGCTTGTTCAAGTGGATATGAGCTGAATGCTCCACCCTAAATCCTACACAGGACACTAGAACATTGTTGAGGAGGGGTATTTTAATTTAATTTTTTATGTCTTTGCCAAATATCTTCACATCACATCAGGGGTGCATCACAAACACCAGCATATTGTCTCTGTGATCAGTTGATTTTAGGCCATAAAGCATCATTCTGAACAGTATAGACAATATAATGATTCTATGGTAGTCTTTATTTATATAAGCTTACATGACATTTCAAACTAATGAGGAAAGATACACAAACATCTTACCTAATTTTGACATAGTATTTCACCACACTTCCAGATGACATAGTTAGTGTGTTTATCCACTTCATGGAGTCACCACAAACACATTGCATTTGCACGTACAAGTACATATCAGTTGTTGATTACTCGACGTTCGTCGTGAGTAGTGTTTCGAGCAAATCGGCGTTCTGTGTCGTTGAGGTTTCCTTTGATGAACCAAGACGAGATTTGCAATCTTGTTGTTGATCCTTAATTCTCTTAAGTCGACCTTCGCCTCCTGTAGAAAGCTCTATGTTGAACAGGTTGCTTCGGTCTCAAAAAGGATTTCGCTACCATTGCAAATGGCCGTTGCACTATTGACTCAAAGACCGAACTTCTGCCTTTGGTCTCTATATTTGGGGGTTGTTTTGCGGCTGTTCTTTCAGTTGAATTTGCTATCCACAATAACAAACTGAGTAGAGGCTCGGAGGAAGGAAAAGAGTGAGACTGGAGCAAAAGGACTGATTGACACTGGGAAAATGGTGCGAATTTAAAAAGCAGCCTCCATTCACAACAAACAAGACGGAAATGCCGTATTATTACAGCATGTCGGAGACAAAAAAACACTATACATGCAACAAAAACCATATAAATTATTAAATTAGAGCTTTATTGACTAATAAAAAGTTGTTTTAATTATGCTTTATTCGAGCTATGATTCCCCTCTTTGATAATGCTGCCAGCCGCCATGTTGGATACTGATTAGTATGCAAAAAAGGGGGCGGAGCGATCCCTTTCATAGCGCGCGTTCGTGTTTAAGAGGTCTGGGGCACAGCCACGTCCATACTGGTCATTTTCTTCTGAATTTTGACAATACTGGCGGCTGTTCCTGTCAGTAGGGCAAACCTAGGTCATTTTACTCGCTAAACAAACTGTTTCTCAGTTACCATGGTCCTGAAAATTTTGCCTCGAATTTTCCATTTACTTCTAGGAACTTGATCTGACAAATCCGAAGACGTTCCGAGACTTCTCGAAGCCTATGGGTGCACAGGGAGCCAACAGACTGGAGCAGATATTGAAGCGGTATCGAGAATGGGACGACCCCCATGGTAGGTCATGTGTAGCTGTTCATTAGTATAGGATGGACGGAAAGGGAGGTTTTTTAAGAGGGAGAGATGGGATAAGCAGGTAGGAAAGAACGGGTAGGAAGGCGTGGGCACTGGGTTGAGGGAAGACACAGGAAGCCAACAAATTCGGGGAGTTATTCAAGCGGTATTGGGAATGGGACGACCCCCATGGTAGGTCACCCGTAACTGGTCGTTGGTATAGGATGGACGGAAAGGGAGGGTTTTTTTTTTTTTTGGGGGGGGGGGGGGGTAAGCGGGTAGGAAGGTGTGGGCACTGGATTGAGGGAAGACCCAGGAAGCCAAGGAGCAACAAATTCGGGGATTTATTCAAGCGGTATTGGGAAGGGGAGGACTACGGGTGCGTTACTTGGTGTGGAGTAGTTTGTTACTGTAGATGAGGGAACAGGAGAAGGAAGTGGGGGGTGCCAATGGATTGAGGAAATTTTGAAGTGATAACGAGAGTGGGACTACCACCAAGTGGGTGGCAAAAGAATTCAATCGACAGGAACGATATTGAAGCGGTATTGACAGCGATACGGCCCAAATGGCAAGCAGCTTGGTGTTGTGTGTCGTTAGTATCCTTAGCTAGTATAAGCAATGAGCTGGGTATCGGAGGGCGGGGTAAGGGCCACAGGAGCAAACACACTAAAACCACTGGCATGCACCTTGGTGTTGTGTGTCGTGGGTATCGTTTGCTAAAGTAAATTGACTGGGCATGGGAGGGCGGGGGATAGGGTCTCAGGGAGCTAACTGACTAAAGCAGATACTTTAACGCTATCAACAGCAGGACGACCACTTAGCTACTTGACCTGGTGTTTTGTTGGTAGTTAGCATAGCTATATAGCCTGTTTGTGTTATGTTGTAGGAGAGTTGCCGCCGTACCATTACTGCACACACTACTCATCGGCCATGATCGTAGCGTCCTACCTTATCCGCATGGAGCCCTTCAGCCAACACTTCCTCCGATTACAGGTAGAACGCTTTACACGTAATAGCACCTTACCTTAATGGTACAGCATATCCTCAGATAACAGGTAGAACGCTTAACACTTATTAGCACCTAACCTTAATGGTACCACGGCCATGGTACTATGGAGTCTAGAGTCCATCGGCTAGCGCTTCCTCCGATTACAGGTAGAATCTAGGCCGCCTTCAAATATGACCTCTCCTATGTATCCGTTTCTATTGTGTAGGGACTTCACGACGTTAGAGGGGCGACGACGCTGCATACTTTCTATTTCTCCACGCTTTAAATGAAAAATATTGCAGCACGAAATCTTGGGTGTGAACCGTCGTAGACTTCCCGCTGTCTTAAATCGTAAGGTCCCTTTTATCTTTTTCATAGGGCGGGCATTTCGACCTCCCTGATCGACTCTTCCATTCCGTGAAAGACGCATGGTTGTCCGCTGCAGAGACGAACATGTCAGACGTAAAGGAGCTTATCCCAGAGTTCTTTTACTTGCCCGAGTTTCTGACCAACCAAAATAACTTCGATCTAGGTTAGTTTGATAAGATATGCAGGTATTCCCGTAGCTATAACTTTACAATGAGATAGTTCAGCCGTTTCACCCAGCTGTAAGCTTTAAGGTGATCTGGGTGAGATGCTATATACTAACAGCCCATACATTCCACTCAGTTGGTGGAAAAGCTCAGGCAATCCACCCAGCTGTAAGCTTTTGGTTGTCTGGGTGAGATGCTATATATTAACTATACGGTGATCTGGGTAAGATAGCTCAGGCATTCCACCCAGCTGTAAGCTTTTGGTTGTCTGGGTGAGATGCTATATATTAACTATACGGTGATCTGGGTAAGATAGTTCAGGCATTCCACCCACCTTTAAGCTATACGGTGATCTGGGTTAGATAGCTCAGACATTCCACCCAGTTTTAAGCTTTAGGGGGATCTGGTTGAGATAGCTTAGGTATTCCACCCAGCTTTAAAGCCGCATTGTCACCAGTTTACTTCCGGTCGATTACGTAACAATCTCCGATGATTTTTAACGGAAAACGTTAACGGAAAACGTTCTTTGAGGATGTGATTGATAATTTAGAGTGGATGGCCTGTTAAATATCTCGGATTCTAATAGATTTTTTTGTCTTTTACGGTTGAGGTTTCCGTCGGACCTCCGGAAGTAAACTGGTGACAATGCGGCTTTAAGCTGCAGTGATCTGCGTGAGATAGCCCTTTAGGTTGCTATAGCTTTTTATTTTGGGGTTTGCATGCTTCCAGGCGCCAAGCAAAACGGTGAGCGGCTTGATCACGTGATTCTACCTCCCTGGGCTAAGAACGATCCTCGTGAGTTCATCAGACTACACAGAAAGGTCAGTCACTACTACTACCACGGCTGGAAGTAAAACCTACAGTTTACCTAATGATCCGGCATTTTAGGAAAGCTAGTCTCTGTGTATCTAACCTTAGCCTGTGTGTGACTATGTAGCGCACGACAGCTGGGACAAGCAAACTGCAATATTTTTTTTATGGCATTACTGTAGCTGTCTGAATGGAGCTTACTTATCTGTACCTTACCCTTTAGGCGCTTGAGTGTGACTATGTGAGCGCAAGACTTCACGAGTGGATAGACCTCATATTTGGCTATCGGCAGCAGGGCGCGCCGGCAATAGAGAGCACGAACGTTTTCCATCATCTTTTCTACGAGGGCAATGTGGACATCAGTGGAATTGATGACCAAGTCAAGAAGACTGCAACTATTGGATTCATCAATAACTTCGGACAGACTCCCAAGCAGGTATGTATCTACTTGACGGAAACAAGCTTCAAAGAAGCTCATTTCACACACTTTAGATTTTAACTGTCGATTGCCTTTAAGAGAAATATGAAGTCCTGAAAATTTGAACGAGTTAACGCTTTTCGTCTTCGAGATATTCTAAAAAATAAATTTCTGGGAAATTATACTAGTAATACTATTAAACACACTTGAGAAATTATACTAGTAATACTATTAACCACACTTGGGAAATTTTACTATTAATAATATTAACCACACTTGGGAAATTTTACTATTAATACTATTAACCACACTTGGGAAATTATACTAGTAATACTATTAACCACACTTGGGAAATTATACTAATAATACTATTAACCACACTCGGGAAATTATACTATTAATACTATTAACCACACTTGGGAAATTTTACTATTAATACTATTAACCACACTTGGGAAATTATACTAGTAATACTATTAACCACACTTGGGAAATTTTACTAGTAATACTATTAACCACACTCGGGAAATTATACTATTAATACTATTAACCACACTTGGGAAATTATACTAGCAATACTATTAACCTTTACGTTTGATTGCATGCTTTGGTAAATTAATGTCCAAAAAAATATATCAAAATGGCCAATAGTCAACACGATGGAGTTTCCTGCAGGGTGTCAGAGCATTGTAAATGTTGCATTCAATCCACAAGTTGGCCAATAACATTGTTTTGATCTTAGGATCTCAGAAATTTAATATGTGTAATCGTTTATTTTTTACATATCATGAAATGTTTCGAGGGGATTATCTCTTTGTCTTTCCCTACTTCCATGGTTTAGTTTTCTTTACATTTTTTATGGTGCATTTCTAATTCCAAGATATCCATGGTGTAGTAATGGCACTTTATTTGCACAGCATTCTTGTTATTGTGCATTTATAATAATTCCAAGATATTCATAATGTAGTAATACCACTGTTTTTGAACATTATTCTTGTTATTGTGCATTTCTAATAATATAGTAATGGCAGTCAATTTGCACAACATTCTTGTTATTGTGCATTTCTTATAATTCCAAGATATTCATAGACAGTATAGTCATAACAGTCAGTTTGCACAACATTTTTGTTATTGTGCATTAACAGTGGTATTACTACCTAGAAAAGGCAAAAAATAAAGGAGTTCGAACGGGACAATCAGCGTGGACTTCGTCGAAGCCTCGCCTCAGAGAAAAAATCTACTTAAGTCAAATAAATGCAGTATTTGTGCAAGGGACACGTCCATTTACAACTTTTGCTGTTCAATAACGGGAAAGGGACATTCATTTGTGCCAAACGTTGTATCGTTAACGTGCATTGTACGTTCATCAACATCGCACGAATCATCCTTAGCGTGAATCGACTTTCAATAACAATTTTCCTTGTTTATGTTAATAGCACTAATGAATTTTCTATTTCGTATAACTGATTGTCATTAAACGCTACTGATTGTCCAAACGTGCAATTGAATTTTAATTGGGCGCAAAAGAATGTTCGTTCCACTCGAATTGAATGTCTAAGTGCGTTATTGTTTCTCCGTTGATGCTAATGAATGTTCACGAATATTCAATTATTATTGAAAGTCGAGTCACGCTAAATGATGTTTCGTGCGATGTTGATGAACGTACATTACACGCTATCGATGTAACTTTTGGCGCAAATAAATGTCCCTTTCCAGTTAATGAACAGCAAAAGGTGTAGTTATGCTAAAAAATGAAGCGAATCGCTGGTGCTAAATTTGTCTTATCCGCTGTTAAGGGGATGTACCTAAAGATGGTACACATGAATGCGTCTGCCGATCTACATCTTTATTGTTCAAGTAATAATTAGATAAGTTATTGGTCCGTGAAGATATTTTCAACATTACTGTGACTAGCTTGAAATGCCCGAGTGGCCGCGTGAAATTCCGTACGCTTCTCATTCTAGAACTGAACATGGACGTGTCGCCACGGAACCACCTTTGTCTGATTTGTTTGGGATTTTTGGTGCTTTTCCCTTCGTTTTATTACCTTACAGCAACTCAGGACATCCTCGCAGGCACCACAATCCACACTTCTTCTGTATTAGTCGCTGAAGCGATTCCGGGTATTCTGACGAGCCTTTTTGGCAACTGGATCATTAGCCGCTTGTCCTTAGTTACCTCCCTAGGTATCGGGATTGTGAGCTACGTAGCATCTATTTTGATGCTTGTTCTTGGAAATGCTGCGTATGTTAGGCTGGTTGCTGTAGGTTTCGTTAATTTTTCAATGTGTTGGATGAATGTGTGGTGTATGGGGCTCACTGCGCATCTACGGGACGATGGTAGACTTATCAGCGGCTTAGAAACGGGAAAGAATTTATCGGGAAGCATAAGCGGCCTTATATACACAGGTAGGTTTAGTACTACGATATTCTTTTATTTAAGGTACTTGCACCGGCAAAAAAGGATGGTGTGCAATTAAAAAAAATCCTTCTCAGGTGGTTTTGGATAACCATCTATTTTTCATATATGCTATTTATTTTTCTTTGCATCAAAAAATTCTCTCTCTAGAAGCAAGTAAAAACACACCGTTTTTGTGGATGTGTACATCTGTCAACACTTAGATAAGGTCATGCTTGTGCAACGTCAAAATGTAAGTTTACTTAGTATTGAAGCGAAAAAAGTTGAATGCGGACCAAGTTATACATTCAATAGCTAAAAATAGACAAGAAGAATGTAAAAAAAACTTGGAAGGGTATTGTATTTATTTAATTTTGAACTGAAATTATTTAGTAACATGCTGTTCAAAAGGTCAAATTAATTAGGGCTCATATATTACGCATCCCTAATTTGAATATGATTGCACACTAATTGTTCTTCTGGGGAGGGCTAGGAGCTACTTTTGGAGCAAAAGTCAGCGGTATTTTCTAGAGTTTTAGTGGAATTTTGTGAAAAATGCATGCTTATTCGGCAAAATAATTGAATTATGGGGATTCGAGCTATATTCTTCGGTGTATATCCACAGGATAAATAAAGTATTTGAGCCAAAATTTGCAGTTACTGGGGGCATTGAGGTTAACAAGTAAAGAGTTTTGAAACCCTGTTTCGTTGAGCGATTATAATTTTTTTGGAAGATTTATAATATTATTTCCTATACAGGAAAGGTCAAACACATTTTGCTCCAAGAAGAAAAATGGCTTTGCGATAAAACTTGCCATGTGTGTAGTAGAGCTAATAAGAAAGAAACAAGCGGGAGTTTTTTCAAAAATTCCATAATACAATTGCATGATGTTTTCTGATATTTTAATTTGTTTTTAATTGCTCTATTTTCCCCGCAAAAAATTGTTTAAAAAAAGCTTCCGCTATATTCTTTGTTTTATCATTGTGATCGAATATTTCAAAAGCGTAGGTAAAAAACTCAAATATAGTGAAAAAAGGACGCACGCTAATTAATTCAATTAACACCTTCAGCTGTCAATCTCATCAACCACCCTTTTCCAAACTGATCTTTAGTAACTGTTCTTCCTATATCTTCAGTCAGTTTTGATCAATTCCATGGCAGTTCAATTTTATAACAAGCCCAAAATACCCCAAAATAGCCGGTGCTAGTACCTTAACGAGGCCCTCAAAATGAGTGTTTACAAATTTAAATATAAAATGTGGAAAAACTATGTGCAATTGTTTCCTAACCAAACCAGCTGTCAAGTTTGGTTCCCAGATACATGCGACCACTGACTGTTTCGAGCTTTAATAGTTAGCAGACCTATTTTTTTTTTGTAAACAGATCAGAATTTTTCCCGGCGATCCGCGCATACTATAAATGCTTTATGATAATATCTAGTAATCTAGTTGAAAAAAATACTTTTATCTTTCTCCGTAGCGTTAACTTTGTGGCTGTGCTTGTCTCCTCGATTGGCAATGTCGACAAGTATTGCATCTCCGATTCTTATTGTTCTGACATACGCCGCATTAGACAAGACAGCAATCAAGCAAAACATAGAACGCAGCGGTTACACAAAGCTTTCAGCAAGTGGACAAGGTATTGATGAGTGCCCAGAACTAGCAAGCGGACAAGACAAAGCCGGACAAGACAGGTTGTCTGCTATTAATTCTGATGATAATGCTGGAGAAGAAGGCACCGAAGAATCCCTACTTACGATTTGCTGGAAGATTTTCCCCCAATTTATATATTGCTTTTGGGCGGCTATCAGCGTTTGGCTTTCAAGTCATGCCATACTGACCACAATAGTTTACCCAACGTCAAACATAGCTCCTAGAGACACTTTTCAATTTTACTCACTAGCAATGAACATAAGTCGATGTATAGGGGGGATTTTATATTCCGCGTACTCCCACATGTACCCTGATCGTGTTCGGGCGTTTCGACACATCTGGCTCCTCTCTGCACTATGTCTTGCTCACATGGTGTTTGCCGTTTTCGCGTCCTGGTACCGGTTCTTACCGGGTCTTTCCGTGACTATCATGTTCTGTGCTTCGTTTGGATTTACCGAGGGCTGGTTGTGGGTGTTCGTGTTCATGGGGATTAAAGACATGTTTGGCAATGTCCGCGACGCTGGGTACGGCTTGAGTATCGCTCAGTCCGGGAGGCAGGTTGCGTACCTCATCGCTGGTATGCTAGGTGTACGACTGGAGGCGGTTCTCCTTAGACATTGTAGAGATGAATTATTCCTTGGGGAATACTGTTTGTCTCGATCGAATGCTGTGCGTGGATGGGAAGAATATTACTGTTAAAAAGCTCCGCATTAAACAGTTTTTAAACGGTCCAGCTTTCAATGCCATATAAAGAAAAAAACTAACGCTATCTGCAACCTATGGCGCACTGGACGAACAAGTCCCAAATATCTAATTAAAATGGTGACAAGTATGACTAGGTCATCATTGTACTTAGCGAGTAAAAGCTGTAAGACAAATTATATCAATGTTTTAGGTATTTTTAGTGTACTGATACGGGTGGCCCAGTGTGTTAGCGCGTCAGCGTATGGGGCCTCTCACCTCTGATGAAACGGGTTCGATTCCCGGTCGAGACATGGACAGTATCTTTCTGTTTCTCGGCCCTGAATTATAATTGTTGAACGTATGTGAGCTTACTAGAAGCTTTTGTTTCACAGTTCCAAGATGGGAAATTCTTAATACATACGTTATAGGCCATATAAAGATACATATTTCAAAATTGGAAAAGCAGTGTGTCTTGGAAGTTTCTTTGAGGAAGTGAATGGTAATTTAGAGCGATAGATTACTTTGTCTCTGTGATCTGGTAAGAGGGTCGAGGATCCAGGACTTATTAGCCTGCTTGCAGGCGTTTACCCGGTGTTTTTTTTCGCTGTTTACTCGGTGTTTTCGCTTTTTTTGCTATGTTTACTCGGTCTTTTCGCTATGCGCCGAGTCGTGGCCGCCATCTTGTTTTGTTCTGGCCGCGCGAAAGCTGGAACGAGCGCAAAGCGCGAGGGGGAAAGGGCGGGAAAAGAGAGCCCCCTTCGTCACGTTTTGTCACTCGCGCCAAGCTAGCGCGGCCAAAAACAAGATGGCAAACGGGTAAACGCCTGCAAGTAGGCTAAGTACTTATTTTTGAAGGTTTTTTTCTCCTTTGGTGGTTTTTGTCAGCCCTTCCCCAGTCCGCCCTTTCTTTAGCCCATTTTGTCTTATCAACCGACTTGTTTACATTAAATAATGCAACGGTCTATTCGCTAGAAAACTAAAATGCCCAACCTCGATTAAAGATTGATAGTTTATTAACGACATATGCTTACCAGGTACTCACTTGAATTAGCCGACGAAATTGTGTTTGTGTGTGTGACTCGGTATTGTACAGGAGCGTAAAATTTCATTAAAAGGATTGGTCTCCTTGATAGTCAGTCTTTAATAGTGTTTTTCTTTTGTTTGATTAGTTGTTCAAGAGACCGCACCCTCAGAAGAAAGTCTTCAGGGCGGCAGAAGCTGACTTGCAGTTGAGTGTTGGTGCTGCTGTGAACGTGGACCGACTTTTCTTCCACAACCTTCCCAACCTCGTGCCCTCAGCACAACCTGTAAAAGGTATAATACTAATCGTATCTTAAGAAATGTTTTTAACGTCAGGGGCGGATCTAGCTTTATGCTTAGAGGGGGGCTTCACCTAGTGGCAATATGGGGAAAGGAAATATTTTCAGAACAAAATTTTCTAGCTCCCAGAGCACTCTCATCGATAACCACAATCGCTTGAATAAGCACAGTGTTTAAACCTTTATGGCATTTTTTTTGGCATATAACACTTTCACTTTCCCTGGGCAGCCCAGGAGGGTCGTTTAAGCCCCCTAAACCCTCCCTCTAGATCCGCTACTGAACGTTGACTTCGCTTTTTAGGAAGCATTTCCATTAGAACAGTAGGAGTAGCTAAACACAATCATCGCAGCTAGATGCTGAATTACGAGAGCGCAGATTCAGACGTGGTCGAGTTGAAGGCGTAGAAGGCGCCTCAGGGAGCCGGGATACACCTCATGTCTGACAAAATAGAAATTGTTGGTTTTGTGAATGGATAACCGGAGATCTCGGAACCAGAAATCGAACCCAGAAACCAGTGTTGAGATGCAGCGACACTACAGAGCGACGCTCTGCCAACTGTGCCACATAGGCTCCCTTTTACCATAGTCTTGCCTCACTCGCAAGTTGAACATAGACTAGATTAATTAGATTGACATTACATGTTATTGTTGCAGAACTGAAAGGTCCTGTCGGGCGTATCATCCAATCCGAGAAAGGGATGCTCGCCGTGGAACAAAACAAAGTACGTTTATCTTTACAACCTTAAATAATTTGATTAATTTGATTATTTATGTAGCGCAAAATTTATTGTCCATATGATCTTATGCGCTTTATAGAGAAAATATCGTGCTTTGTGAAGCAGACGCTGGACTTGTTCCCAACTTGGTCGGTCCGGCGAATTCTTATCGGTTAATCATTTTTATTGCTTGCGGTTTGCCTGTGGCACCCTTACCCACAATCCGCTGCGCGTTTTCTTTTTTGTAAGGGTGATTTTTTATTAGCCACATTCTTTGTTGTAATTCTTACTAAAGTAAAGATCTTTTTTCCACTTAAAGTATGCCACTTTTTTGTTGTTGTGTCACACATTGACTTTTTATTCTTGATAAGAGCTTCAAGCCTCTTTTGTATTTTTTTTCACAGGTCCTTATCCCGCCTCACTACAACCGCTATGTCGCATGGGGCTTTGGAGATCTGAGCATGCGCATGGGGCTTTATGATACGGACAAGGTAACCATGGATACATACATCGCTATATCCATGTGAGGATTGACCTAATAATCATCTGTTGTTGTTTTGTTTGTGCTGTTGTTGTTGTTTCTTTATGTAATCTGACACGACTGGAACTTTTGTTTTACTTAACTTCAAAAACACCTCTAATTCAAAACGATAATTCGATTATTCATCAATCGATTAAAAACTCATTGTGTGTTTCGAGAAAGACAGTTCTCTGTTCCAAGGGCGTTGTCTCACACACCACTTCTCTTGTATATGTTTAAGCCTACTCATATTAAAAGTGTTCGTCATAATTTCAGATTGTGAATGTGTATGAGAATTTCCACATCGGACAAGTATTGTGCGCGGCCTGTCCGGACTCCCGGACGCTTATCACTGGTGGTACTAGCACGGTAGGGTTGATATTTGAATATCAATATTTTACAATGCATTACCTAGCTCACCTGACTAGGGTAGACAATAAGGGAGTGTTAATAAAATAATTAGATACCCTTAGGGGAGGGGGAGATTTTGATTCAAGTGTTTGTTTTGATTCAACTTTGTCCTCCCTGCCCCCTTTTAACAACCCCCTGGATTTCATTCGAACTCGTAGGGGGACCATTTTGTTTTAGAGCGCCCCTTTATTAGGTGATTAAACATTTTCACCCCCCCCCCCCCCCCTCCATCAGGGTATTCAATGAACACTCCCTAAGTAATTTTTTTTTTGTATTATTTTTTTAGCTTGTGTGCGTGTGGGACTTGGTGAAGCCCGTTGGTCGAGACAGGAAACCACAGATCCTGTTACATGAGGTGGGTGGACGTAGAGAAATACTTTTTTGCCCTCATTTAGATACCAATATCCCCCATTTTCTCATACCCTTTTTACATGGTGTGTGGACGTAGAAATACTTTTTTGCCCTCATTTAGATGCCAATATCCCCCATTTGTTCAGACCATTTTACATGAGGTGGGTAGACGTAGGAGAAATACTTTTTTGTCCTCATTTAGATACCAATATCCCCCATTTGCTCAGACCCTTCTTACATGTGTGTGGACGTAGGAGAAATACTTTTTTTGCCCTCATTTAGATACCAATATCCCTCATTTGCTCATACCCTTCTTACATGTGTGTGGACGTAGGAGAAATACTTTTTTGCCCTTATTTAGATACCAATATCCCCCATTTTCTCAGACCCTTTTTACCTGTGTGTGGACGTAGGAGAAATACTTTTTTTGCCTTCATTTAGATAGCAATATCCCCCATTTGCTCAGCCCCTGTTACAAGAGTTTGGTGGAAGAAGGAGAATTACTCGCTTTTCTGCTCCCAATTAGATACCAATATCCCCCATTTGCTCAGACCATTTTTACATGAGGTGTGTGGACGTAGGAGAAATGCTTTTTTGCCCTCAGATACTAATATCACCCATATGTTCAGACCCTTTTACATGAGGTATGTGGACGTAGAAGAAATACTCTTTTGCCCTCATTTAGATACCAATATCACCCATTTGCTCATACCCTGCTGCATTAGGGCGTTGGCGTAGACAAAAGCTCCAAACCCTTGGCTTAGATAGTGATATTTCCGTTTCATTCTCAATGTGTTATTACTCGCCTTGTAGGTATTATACGGCCATCAGTCCACGGTCACGTGCCTCGCCGTTTCAACCGCCTATAACCTGATCGTCAGTGGGTCAGAGGTGAGAACCCAATGATGCTTGGTTGGGTGCGTTTCAAGGCCCCCTTTAAAACTTCAAATATGTACTGAAGTCTAATGAATCCGCGTCTCCACTAAGCTGCGAATAATATTCTAAAGTTGCACTCACCAAGTGCCCTTGACAGCCACATCTTTGGCATTGTTTTCATTTAATATTGAAAGGCACATATGTTTTAAAATCTCGAAATAACTATCTAAAAACAAAGTTTAATACTTTATTTAGCAAATCCAATCGAAAATATCACATTTTCTTCCTCATATCAGCCGATGGAAACGGATGAGTTTTCACACTTGGTACTTTGCTAGGATGACAATATGGCGGCTGAAAGAGCCTGTTCTCGACTTAAAAAAAAACAACTAAACTGTGTCTTGGCACTGCCAATCAATAGGGCCTTCGACAACGACAAAGCGGACGACAACGCAGATAATTTATTTGAATAATGATTCCATAAGAGCACGCGAAAAGCGTTCTGTTTGTTTAAATTCGGCCGTTTTCAACCAGACGACGACGTAAAAACTTTCGCGGTCTTTCGAGGGCGACGCGTTTATCTTTTTGGACTATAACAGCTACATAAAAACATTCTACTTATTTCATCTGTTTCTTAGCATGATTTCATCCGTACAAACTTGGAAAAGAGCGTCCAGCGCAAACGCTGTTAGACGGCTAGCAGACGGTTTTCTTACAGTTTTCGCACGAATAAATAAAATATTGAAACCAGAATCGTTGCGTTACAGGACCAAACGTGCATTATTTGGGATCTAAACAAGCTGAGCTACGTCACACAGCTATCCGGTCACGCCGCACCTATCACGGCCATCGCCATCAACGATCTCACGGTGAGTCGTCATCATGTACTCTAGAATATTCCAGAACATTCTTGTACCTAAGCAGCTCTACTAAAAATTGGCTTGTGTCCCATCCTGTAGAACATTTTAGCATGTTTTAGCATTTGATGGGTATCGCGTAGCAAGTGTGACATGGCAGGACGGGTCCGATATGATATTCTAGCATGTTATAGAAATGTGATGTATGTATTCAATGTGTCTCGCAGAACATTCTAGCATGTTCTAGCATCTGTTGGGTATCGCGCTGCTAGGGTGACATGGCGGGACGCGTCCGATATGATATTCTAGCATGTTATAGAAATGTGATGTATGTATTCAATGTGTCTCGCAGAACATTCTAGCATGTTCTAGCATTTGATTGGTGTCTCGTTGCCAGGGTGACATAGCCACGTGCGCAGGCACGCACCTGTACGTGTGGTCGGTAAACGGACAACTGATCGTGAAGGAAAACACCGACATTCTCCGAATCAACAACCACATTCAATGCTGCGCCATGTCCGAGGTTAGTTGCCATAGAAACAGGACTTAGTGCTGTACCATTTTTTAAGTAAGTTGCCATAACAACCTCCTCTGCGCTCCTCCAACACGCGTCTAGGACACATGCAAAGAACTGATACACAGTAGCGTTATACCCTGTTCCCCTTTAATTTTTAAGTGGAAGAGTTTGGTCGAAAAACATTTGGTAGAGTCCAGTACTGCCAGTACTTAGTTGAAGTAAACGAGCGATTGCCAATCCGTTAGTAGGCTTATGATTGCTTCTATCGTATCCTCGGAACGCTTTCGCCCCTCACCACACTGCATTTACACTTTAAAAAATGTCGATCAACTTCTCGTTTGTTATTGTTTTAATTGAAAAAAAAAACCGGTTCATTTGCTAGATAATTTCAAAATAACCATCCACGATTGAAGTCGGATACTTTATTAATGATATTTTATTTATCGGGCGAAGGCTTCCTGTTCGGCTTATCTTTTGTAGCCTGAGAAAAGCGTCTTCCTCCACAATAGATAACGAATTGGCATTGAAAAATTAAAAATTTAATAGTCAAGGCATTTCTAAAAAAGACAAAAAATAAAAATATGAATATGAAAATGGTTGTAAAAGGTCGCTCATCATCGCCGTCGCCGCCGTCGTCGTCATCATTTTGTTGCCAATTGCAACAGTGACCGTATTTGTGTCAACCACATGAACGGAGTCAATGTTTGGTGTCCAGGAAAAAACTCCTCGAATACCTTTCGACAGAAGAACGCGACTTTTGACGTCGGCGTATTATACTCGTAAAACTCACTGGCCCTCGCAAACTCGCCATCACTAACACGGTGCTCTGCGTACACCTCGATGTATTCAAGCCACGATTTACCAGGCTGGCTACCTGACACTCCCGTAGAGAAGGGCGTCTTAGTGCGCCATAAAATCTCATCAGGAAGAATCCCCGTACCGTCATACGCAGCTCTGAGCAACCACTTCTCGACCCCGCCTCGAGGCTGCCTCTCAACCGCAGGCAGAGATAGGAAGAATGACGTGAATGGTACATCCAGGAACGGGACGCGGGCCTCCAATCCGAACGCCGCGGTTGCCCGGTCAACCCGGACCAGGTCGAAGAGGTATAGATCTTTCAGTAGTCGCCTTGACTCTTGGTCAGCCATTTCTGCGCTAGGGGCCTTGTGGAAGTAGACGTAGCCCTGGCAGAGCTCGTCCGCACCCTCTCCACAGTACAACACCACAGTTTCCGTGTTCTCGTGCACGTACTTTGAAAGGAGATACAGCGCTACTGACGGGCAGATCTGGTCAAAGTCGTAGATTTCCAAGGTGTATATCACATCTCGTAGCGCTTGGATGCCCTCCTCAGGGGTGAATATAACTTCGTGGTGCTCCGAGCCGATGTGTTTCGCCACCTTTCGCGCGGCCACCAAGTCCGTGCTACCTTCCAAGCCGATGGAAAAGGTTTGAATGGGGTAGTCAATCCCAGCTTCCTTTGCGTGCTTCGTAAGTATAGCGGCTACCAGGCTAGAGTCCAGGCCCCCGGAGAGAAAACAGCCTATGCGTCTATCCGCCATTAGCCTTTTCTTGACAGCCTCGGAGAGATACCGCCTGATGTTCTCCATTTGGTCGTCAGCTGGGGTAAAATTGATGTCAAACGTCGGGATCTTCCCGACGTAAGTATAAGCACCTTCTTCCTGAAGGGACAATTTTCCTTCGGTGCTAAGAGCAAAGGTCGCATAATGTCCCGGCGGAAAAGGGTCAAGTGCCAGCTTGTGACCATTTCCGGTTCCGGTGAAGGTTTCCTCTAAAAGAACCAAAGACTTGGCCTCGGAGCTAAGTGCGAGGGTTGTGCGCTCAGTGAACATCTCCTTCAACGTGAACATGGGACGCACACCGAACGTATCCCTACCTAAATGGACTTGCTTCGAGTCCGAGTCGACGATAGAAAATGCGAATACGCCGTCCAATAACTTGGCCACACGTCGGACATCACCGAACTTGTTATACAGATGAAGAATCACTTCCGCGTCACACGTCGTCGCCATGTCGAACCCAAACGTAGTTACCAGCTGTTTGTGGTTATATATTTCCCCATTGTAGATCAGCACAAGGTGCGGCAATTGCTTGATCCTCATTGGCTGCATCCCCGTGACGTCACCGACAATTGCCAATCGGTGAAAAGCGAGACGGGAATTGTGGAACCCTGGAATGGGTTCAGTGCGGAATGCATCAGGACCGCGGCCTCGTATAGCCATGATGGAAGGCATGAACTGGTGGTAGTCATGGTAGCCAAACACCGCCCATATGCCGCACATACTTGCTTATATATCCTGCAAAATACAGGTAGTTTAACTCAAACACAATAATAAAATAATAAAAAAAATAATAATAATATAAGAATGAAAAAGCTAAGGAACCTGAATTTTACGGTAACCTCGATTTTACGATGTCGTTCCTTTCTCCCGGCCGGAAATACAGTGATATGTATAAGAAATTACCTCGATTTTACGATATTTAATACAACGATGTTCTCGATTTCATGATACAAATCTGTTTTCCCAAGCGTAATATTGACCTCCATACAACAAGATTACTGATTATGTATATCAACAAAGAGAGATAAACTCAAGACACCTTGTACAGTAAGTACAGTTAATCTCAAAAACTCTAACATGATATTACAAACTCTGTTTATGTTTTCACGATGAATACTTTTTCTGCGACATTGATTTTCCCCATAGCTTTGGGCTGTTTCTGGTTCTAATTACGTAGGTAACACTTGAGTAAACAGCCATAATTTTTAAAACATCACACAGTCTCGTCCACCAAGACACGAAAAGTGAACACGGCAAAAACAACAAACAAATAAACAAACAAACAAACAAACGAAAAACTACTACTTATACTACTTATCTTAAAGTTAACGAGGATTGAATGAAAGGACTGAAAGCGCTGAACAGTTTCATATAAATAGTTCGAATGCAGTCACCGCTTCGTTAGATTCTCTATTTCTTGTTTTATAACAGCAAAGAGGTAATACAGCTTACTGATGTACTAAGAATACATACCAGTCAGCTGATTGATCGTCTATGTGTGGATTAACCGGCGCTAGACGGCCTTCCCGATTCTCTGTTTGCTTGGCACGTTAATGTTATGGAGTGAATCATCGGTTGTGATTGGCTAATCGCGACGGTCACTCATTGAACTGTGAACTCTGAGGAGGATAGAAAATATTCTTACCTGAGAAACAAATTTCTCGTTCCTTATGTATTACACCTTTTGCTGTTTATTAACCGGGAAGGGATATTCACCCAAGCGAGAAAGCATTGTCTTCAGAGTATTGTTTTAATTAATGTCTAGGGCCTAGTTCAAACGGCGTGCCAGGGTCGCATTATCGAGCCGCTCTAGAAAAATTCGACATAATCAGGAGCGGGTGGGCTAGTCGGATAATGCGACTTTGGTACGGCGAGGGATTGAACGGTGCTGCAAGGTCGCACCAGTCATAACGATTACATTATGCAGATTAGTTTATAATCAATGCAAATCGTTTTGGTTGAACAACAATAAAAAAAGGAGCTACCCGTGCAGAGTATATAGACTCCCCCCGTTCTTCGCGCATGCGCCAAATTAACAGTAACTCCCCTGAGACCCTGTATGTAGCCTAAAAGCCCGTATGTCTCTTGCCTCGCACTTTTAAGGCAATAGTGAAAATGGCGGCGTTTCGGAAATCATTACCTGGGGGCTCGACGGGTCGAGTACAGATGTGCTGCATCTCTTATTTCGGGGACACGAAATACAAGTGCATTTCATGCGAAATGCCGTTTTGTAATTAAAAAAAAAAAAAACAGGACGCATCAGGAGTCGCCTTTTCTTTATCTAATCTATTGCGGCATGTAACCAATTTATTCTCCTCTTTCTATTAGACCATATTGCTCTGACCAAGAAGGCTTTTCTTGTCATTTCTAGTCTTCGTGTTCTGTCCTCCATTTTAACGCCATAAGACAAAGCAGCATGTATTTTGTGCCTAATTACTATATTGTTACACTCCATACCCATGGTAGTTAACAAACAAAAATTCGACGTTTATTGTAGAGCCGCTCTATGATCGAACCTCTACCAAACCAGAACGGCGCGACTCTGGCACGCCGTTTAATCTAGGCCTAAAACACTTTATCGAATGCGTGCTTTTGTTTGTTGATTGCACAGAAGCGCTAACGAATGTTTGGAAATGTAAACGAGCCAACGGAAGAATACTTATGAATGTCCAATTCAATGCTAAAATTCTTATTAAAAGTTCCATTGCGCTCTTGAGACTTCATTAGTGTTATTGTATGTGCGTTTGCTCTGAAGACAAGGCTGTTTCGTTTCAGTGAATATCCCTTCGAGGTTAAAAAACAGCAAAAGGTGTATGTACCAACTTAAAAAAAGAGGCTAATGATAGAGATGAACAAGCAGGCTTTGGATCCGAATTGAATTACGCAAGTTTTGGTCGTTTGGAAAACTATGAAAATGAATCTCCGTTTCAGTTTCCAGCTAAATTCTTTTTCAATCCAAACCATACGACAACAATGTCTCAATTCAATTTCTACAATTTAGATGATTCCTTTGATGCAGGGATACATCTTTTTGATTAAGGATAAGAAAACAAACTAGCCCGCCTGCAGGCGATACTCCGTGTTATTCTTGCGGAAAATCCGCTCTGTTCGACGATCGGGCGAAGCGCAAAAAACGCACCAAGGGCAGGGGGAGAAAAGAGAAGGGGTTTTCCCTTTTCCAAGCAGGCTTAAAACAAACAAAAGGCTCCCACGCAAGACGGACCCTATGACTGCTGTGGGTTCTATAGTTCGCTTTTTTTCTGTGATTTATTTAAATTCACCCAAAATAAAACAACCGCAAGAAAAATAGGAGAGGACTATATGAATGACTATATTAGATAGCGCCATATTCACTCAAGCGAGAAAGCATTGTCTTCAGAGCATTGTTTTAATAAATGTCTAGGGCCTAGTTCAAACGGCGTGCCAGGGTCGCATTATCGAGCCGCTCTAGAAAAATTCGACATAATCAGGAGCGGGTGGGCTAGTCGGATAATGCGACTTTGGTACGGCGAGGGATTGAACGGTGCTCCAAGGTCGCACCAGTCATAACGATTACATTATGCAGATTAGTTTATAATCAATGCAAATCGTTTTGGTTGAACAAAAATAAAAAAAGGAAGCTACCCGTGCAGAGTATTATTGACTCCCCCGTTCTTCGCGCATGCGCCAAATTGACAGTAACTCCCCTGAGACCCTGTTTGTAGCCTAAAAGCCCGTATGTAGCCCCTTGCCTCGCACTTTTCAGGCAATAGTGAAAATGGCGGCGTTTCGGAAATCATTACCTGAGGACTCGACGGGTCGAGTACAGATGTGCTGCAGCTCTTATTTCGGGGACACGAAATACGAGTGCATTTCCTGCGAAATGCCGTTTTGTAATTTAAAAAAAAAAAAGAAGAAGAAAGAAGACGCAGCAGGAGTCGCCTTTTCTTTATCCAATATATTGCGGCATGTAACCAATTTATTCTCCTCTTCCTATTAGACCATATTGCTCTGACCAAGAAGGCTTTTCTTGTCATTTCTAGTCTTCGTGTTCTGTCCTCCATTTTTGCGTCATAAGACAAAGCAGCATGTATTTTGTGCCTAATTACTATATTGTTACACTCCACACCCATGGTAGTAAACAAACAAAAATTCGACGTTTATTGTAGAGCCGCTCTATGATCGAACCTCTACCGAACCAGAACGGCGCGACTCTGGCACGCCGTTTAATCTAGGCCTAAAACACTTTATCCAAAGCGTGCTTTTGTTTGTTGATTGCACAGAAGCGCTAACGAATGTTTGGAAATGTAAACGAGCCAACGGAAGAATACTTATGAATGTCCAATTCAATGCTAAAATTCTTATTAAAAGTTCCATTGCGCTCTTGAGACTTCATTAGTGTTATTGTATGTGCGTTCGCTCTGAAGACAAGGCTGTTTCGTTTCAGTGAATATCCCTTCGAGGTTAATGAACAGCAAAAGGTGTATGTACCAACTTAAAAAAAAGGCTGATAATAGAGACGAACAAGCAGGCTTTCGATCCGAATTGAATTGAATTACGCATGTTTTGGTCGTTTGGAAAACTATGAAAATGAATCTCCGTTTCAGTTTCCAGCTAAATTCTTTTTCAATCCAAACCATGCGACAACAATGTCTCAATTCAATTTCTACAATTTAGATGATTCCTTTGATGCAGGGATACATCTTTTTGATTAAGGATAAGAAAACAAACTAGCCCGCCTGCAGGCGATACTCGGTGTTATTATTGCGGAAAATCCGCTCTGTTCGACGATCGGGCGAAGCGCAAAAAACGGACCAAGGGCAGGGGGAGAAAAGAGAAGGGGTTTTCCCTTTTCCAAGCAGGCTTAAAACAAACAAAAGGCTCCCACGCAAGACGGACCCTATGACTGCTGTGGGTTCTATAGTTCGCTTTTTTTCTGTGATTTATTTAAATTCACCCAAATTAAAACAACCGCAAGAAAAATAGGAGAGGACTATATGAATGACTATATTAGATAGCCCGTGGGAGAAAAATATACTAACCGCCCAGCTAACGCCCCCGCACCCCCTTCGAGCGTCAAATAGGAGTTATTCTTAGTGAGAGATCGCCAAATACTGTACTTTTTCATACAAACGACAGACAGACAGACATCATGCAAGGACTAACAGTTTGATGGGAATGTATCTCTGACCTTGAAACAGATATCTACGCTGAAGATATCTACGCCGCCCACCCCTCCCCTCTCCCCCCACCCCCTTTTGAAACGCTTTAGCAAACAGCTAAAAAATATTTGTTTCTCCTTTAGCTCTCTGGCTGGGACGAGAAGAACGTTATCCTGACTGGATCTTTAGATGGCGTTGTCAAGGTAACCACTTTATACCGAGGGTAGACCTGCAAAATGTCGTTTGCTTTTGAATACTTATTTACTTGGAATAACAATTGTTTATCCAGATGTGGGGTATTGAGTTTTACAACGAAGCGGAAAAAAAAAATGCTCGACACAAGAGACCGGCATCCCAACAGATCGACAAGAGTCCCCAACCGACCCCTCCCACCAAACAACCCACTGAGAAACCGGAACCGGAAGAGGCGCCCAGCAAGAGTGAGGAGATCGAAGGAGAGCCTCGTCCTGAGGACGCTAAAAGCTCCATGGAGGGAGGAGAGGGTGGTGAGGAGAGAGTGCGAGGAATGTCAAAGGTTTCCCAGGCGTCCTCTAACTTAGATGAGGAATATGTGATCATAGATCCGCGAGAACAGAAAGTGCCCGAAACGAAGCCGATGCCAGGTATCTAACAAGCTGCTCATAGCCTGAGTAACGGGAGGTTTAATGCTTTGTGATTAATTATAAGCGGAAACTGTTTACTTGGAACGAAAAAAAGACAAAAACAATCCAGTAATTTGCTTGGAACGAAAAAAAAAACCGGATTTTTTTTGTTACATATGGTTTCAAATATAATTATCCAATTAAAACAGCCAAAAAGTACCGAGTAAGCCATTCACATATCTATCTCAAACCATCTCAAGTATCGTAACAAATAAAACAGCACATAGCAGTTTTTAACATAACACAGTTATTCGATAAGGAGAGAGTTTTGTTAAAACTATGTGGACGAGACGACGCTATTTGTGGACGAAACGACGCTACTTGTGGATGAACTGGGTGTGGGCCAACAGTCTTGTGGACGAAACACACCATACCGAATAATTACAAATAAATGTTGGAGAAGTTTAAACAAAGCCTAAGGTTTATTAATATCAATCCCCAGACAGTCATATACGCCTATCCCTATGCTGATTTTGTTTCCATGGCTGATGCCGTTATCATTACATAGCTGATGGCTCCTGTCTAATTTTGCCTTATGTTTTTTTTAGTATAGCGGCGGAAACAAGTCTTAGCTGGTAGCTCCTGTCTAATTTTGCTCTATGACATTTGTTTTAGTATGGCGGCGGAAACTAGTCTTACGTCACAAGCTGACCATGCACACAGCTTTTGACCGAGAAGACAATATGGCGCCCGCCTCCGTCACCTCCCTTCTCATTTCCAAGTAAGAAATACGCTGATTTAATAGCAGTCAACCCCCTCCCCTCCCCTCAGATTCCGAAATATGCATCACTCAATTACTGTATTTTCATCCTCGGAAACCCAGGGGTATTTCCCTCTAACGTCTCACTCGCGAGAAAAATAACCCATGGGGAACAGTAACAGCGGACTTGAATCGAGGCCTATGGCGAGCTGTGATTGGTCGACCTTTTAGTAGTAAACTAAATCCAATCAAATAATTATGAAATTCAATCCATCCTGTGATAAAACAGCTCAATCTATGGATATTGATTTTCCAAGGCTTTAAGTTATTTTAGCCGCAATGTCACCCGAGAGGCTTTCCTTTTTTATGTAAACCATAACACAGGAGTGGCTTATCAACACTCCTAAACATTGAGGAGCATGTCACATGCGCCACTTAAACCGTCTGTAAACACACTTCCTATGTTTTTGTTTCAGAGATCACCGCAAGCTTTTTGTTGGTGACGGTAGAGGTCGAATATACAGCTGGTCTGTTACGGACGCCGCAGGTATGACGACACTCGACATTCGACATACGATACTTCACTTTCAGCACGATACATGGGGATTTCGACTCACGTCATTAAAAAAACACCCTATTATTGGCGCGATTCGACTTCCGATGTCCGACTTATGACGACATTTGACATACGATACTTCACAACACGACACCTCAGGATTTCGACTTACGTCATTTAAAAATACCCTATTCACGCTCAACCTTAAAGAAGACCAATCACGCCGCCATTTTATGATTCCGCTCAATGGCGAGTCACACAAACCATCCATTTCTATCGGCTAATTCAAGCAAATAACCAAAATATTTTCAATCAAATATAGTCAATTACATATCAGACTTTCGTATTCGTAAATTGTTAGTTTGATGTTTTCTTGCGAATAAACTGCTTTATTCCAATGATAAACCAAAACAAAGGGTTGAATGGCTGACTTTACTTCAGGACTCGTGGCCTTTTTGTCCGTTATCAGGGAATTGACGAGTGTTTTTTTTGTCTACAGGTCGAATGCCCGCTGATCACTGGATAAAGGACGAAGGCGCAGAGACGTGTTGTTCATGCAAGGTCAAGTTCACGTTCTCTGAGCGACGCCACCATTGCCGCGATTGCGGACGCCTTTTCTGCCAGAAGTGAGTGGAATTGTACATTTTTAATTTGGGCCTAAAGTAAGGCCATGTCGTAAACTAGTGGCAGCGCTTGTCTCTATATTGGAATATGGGATACCGAAAAAGAATGACCGGTATTATTGCGGGCTTTGCACCGCTATATGTTATATACTATTTATGGGAGGGCCTTGTGGAGAAGAGGGGGGGGGGCTTATTTGGACATTTAGGGTCTAGGGGTGCTAGGGGGGGTTGGGTGGGTGGAAGTCTAGGGATGGGATGGGAGCTTAACCTTTTAAATATTGTCTGCGATTGAAGCGTCGGATTGTCTGGGATAGAAGCGTCTTGATAGAGTTTCAGTAGAAAATAGAGACCGAGCCAAGGGTTTCATCGCATGAATTATGCTCGGTCTCTTTTTCCGCTGGAATCCGTTTAAAACGCTACGCAGGCAAAACTTAAAAAATCCATTAAAATGCACTGTGTGTTTTCTCTTGTATCTTACGACATCAAAAACAGCTCTGTCGTATCTTATTGTATTACTGCAGATGCAGCAAATACGAATCGTCCGTTCTTCGATTACAAATCTACCGACCCGTGCGAGTATGCAAGGCGTGCTACCAGAAATTACGCAAAGAGCAATCCAAGAGCTAGAACACCGCCACTTTAGAGACCTATATATCGGAAGAAAATATACAGACGCCCCAGCTCATGTCTACGCCTTCTATTAACGATCTTATGCAAATGGGCCGGTGGAAAAATGGAAAGGAACAGATTAACAGCCAGGGATAGAACGCTTGATAATTTGCGTCAACAGCAAAGAGAAACCCTAGCTGTGTATTCAGAGATGAATCGTGCTTAATTGAAATAGAGCATGGACACACAAAAGCTCAGCATAAGAAATTATCAACACCTTTCTGTTCTGCAAGACAATTAGTCAATTGAACAAGTTTAGCTTCCTAGCCAAACCTTAATCTTGCATTGTAGGTCGAGTTTTATCAAAAGTCTGGTTCTCACTTAGACGAAAGCACAGAAAAAGTAATTCTTGATGCCGCTTGAACGTAAGCGGATGGACAAGAGCAAGTATGGGAGCCGAGAACAGGGACTTAGGGTTAGAGTTGGATTTAGGAAGTGGACCGCTGAACTGGGTTACCGTTGTCTGCTTTCATACATAAGAGAACGTAACTGATTGATTCCCATGCGCTTGGGCTTGCAATTGCTCCTATTCTTGTGTCCTAGCAAGAACGAATGTAGAACCAGGAACGGCTAAGAGAAAGACCACGGTCAAGTAGACTAAATGTTACCACATATTAACCTTATTTTATTATTTTAACTTGTAGTTTTTTTCCCCCGGACACAGGGTTTATTACTTGCTGCATCAATTTCATTCAAATGTTGATGTTACTTTGGGCTCGATAATTTTTCCAAATTAATTATTTTAGTATTTTTATACATCTGGGCATTGAAAGCCCATGTATGATAAATTAGATTGAATAACTGATTTTACAAGTGATGGAAATTTTTATAAAATTTTCCAAATTATAGAATTTTACTTTGAATTTTGTGAAATATTCAGAACTACCGCATGGTAGTAACATGTGCGAATATCAAAAAAACACTAGTAATGGCATGTTTTGGTATACAAATACCATGTTTGGGTATTTACTTGTTGGAGTCTTCAAAATACCATATTTGGGTTACCAGTCGTGGTATTCAAAAATGCCATATTTGGACATGTACCAGTCGTTTTATTCAAAAACACCATATTTGGACCTGTACCAGTCGAGGTATGCAAAATACCATATTTGGGCCTGTACCAGTCGTGGTATTCAAAAATGCCATTTTGGGTGCTAATTACCCGAGATGTTCATTTTCCTTATCAGGAAATCTTCAGAATTAGAATAGCTTGAGGATGGGTTATAAACTAGGACGCTCTTTAATAATCGATTGATAGAATTACCAACGAATTGTATTATTATTATTTTTTAATGCATTCAGAACTTTCGGGATTCTCGGGGCGTAGAGGGTGTTCAATGCTATCGTGTCTCTGTAAATAGTGCGTGCCTAAGTAAAAATCAGTAAAAATAACCTGGAAGTAAATAAAACAAAAAGAAATACACCGTCCTATGTCTGATATTGGAGTAGATGGGGAGAGTGGACTGAGCCATCAAGTATCACCCTGAAAACCTTCACATAAGGAGCTGACCATTTGATATGTGACGTGAAGCAAGTTTTTCTTGGTTGGATGTTTTCTCTAGTATTCAAGTTTTCCTTTTTTCCCACTGAAACCCCTCTTAAAGGACCGACCATTTGATATGTGACGTGAAGCACGTTTTTTTCTGTTTTTTCCTGGTTGGATGTTCTTCCCCAGTATTCAAGCTTTTCTTTTTTCTTGTTTCTGTTAGAACTACAGTCAACCTCTTTTATAGCCAACGTAACTTCGTAACCCGAAGGGCACCATGGGAGAAATTTGCTATGTTTCAAACAGTACTAAAAATGCCCGCTTCGTTTTCCCAAGCTCTTAGGTAGCGGGTTATTTGGTTGATATTTTTTCTATGCTTTTTTTATTTATAAAGTGTGGTTTTATTGGGGGGGGGGGGGGGGGGGCAAGGCGGACAATGTGGCGATATTCACAAAATTTGGAGCATAGATTCACAATTCGTACGGAAAACGAGTTGGGAACTTGAAGTTTCAGGAACATGAAGAGCTATTGTGCTGGAGTCGGTCTTAGAAAATCCGACTTTGCCAGTTTACGTGATATCTGTAATTTTAGTCATTTGTAGTCTGCTTACAAAATATTTTGATTTATTATATCAAATTTTATAGATTATACAGATAGCTCTACAAAGACGGAGAGGACTGAGGGCTGATTAAAGGGCAAACGTCCTTATGTTTGACCAAAGATATCCTGGTGTTTTTGGAAGAGTCTAGTTTTGTAAAGTTTTTACTTCCCCTTGGTATCAGAGCCTCAAAACTTCTCTCGCCCAGTGACGCTCGCTTCGCTCGTCACGGCTGCCTCGTACCCAGGCGCTAACTAGACTAAAAATAACTTTATTCACTCTTGTACTTTACACAGATTGAGTTTATAATTAAAGGGAAAATAAGAATAGTACATTGAGTCTGGAATTCGGAATAACAAGTAGTTTTCGAGCCTGATTCCAGTTAAATATTTATTGTTGATAGAACTGTGAGAAGAGGAGAAATCAGTAAGGAAGAGAGTTCTAGAGTGAAAAAGTCGTGACCTAGTATTGTTCATCCAGTAAATGACGCTTTAAAGCACTTTGAAATGTGTAAAGATTAAGCTCTTTCAACTCAGTGGAGCGATCAACCCAAAGATCTGTTGCAATATATTTTAAAGTTTGTTTACCGGAGTTTGTTTGTACTTTATTTTTGTATAAATTTTTCCTAGAGGCATATCTTGTATTGTAACCATGGATTTCGCTTGCATAATTAAAATAATTAGAGAAGGAATAAGGCAGAAGTCCCTTATGCCAGAGGTGAATGAATTTCAGTGCTTGGAATTTAAAGACATGGTTTACTGTAAGAACCTCTAATAGGTTAGGGGCAATGCACTATCTGCATCAGTACCAAAAGTCTTTGCAAAGAAAATAAGTCTTATTGAGTGGTTTTGCTTAGTTTGTACTTTTTTAATGTGTGTTTGATAAGCACTGCCCCAGGCTAAAATTGCATAGGATATATATGGAAAAAGGAAACTATAGTAAATTTGTTTCATTTGCATGAGAGATAAAAAGTGTCTGAGTTTCGTGAGGATACCGTTATTTCTAGAGATTCGTGTACAAACGTAGGAGATATGGTGCTTGAAGGAAACTGTCTCATCTAGTAGCACTCCTAGATATCTAATACATTTCTTACGCTCTAGAGGTTGACTCCCGATTTTTATATCTACCTCGTCATCTTTTTTCCTAACTGATTTGATTATCATAAAATTAGTTTTAGTTAAGTTGATGGATAGTTTATTAATGTCGCACCAATCCTTGACTTTTCCTAACTTCTCTGTTCATGAGCTTTTCTAAGGTTTTGAGATCACTTGCAGACGCAAACACGTTAGTGTCGTCAGCAAAAATTCGAAAAGTCAAAGCATCGGTGCAGCTAGGCATATCATTAATATAGATTAGAAAGAGGATCGGTCCTAACGAGCTACCCTGAGGAATACCACAGGTTATTTGTTGCGTTTATGAAACAGTTTCCTCCAACAGAACATACTGCTTTCGGTGCATAAGATAGCTTGTGAAAAATTGGAGAGGCAAACCTCTTATTCCATAACGTTCCATTTTCTTCAGTAACAATCTCATGGTTTACAGTGTCAAAGGCTTTGGAAAAGTCAAGGAAGACACCACAGGTATACTGATTGTTATCAATTGCTTTTCGCAGATTATCCGCAATTTCTGCAATAGCCTGCGCAGTGGAATGGTTTTTCCTAAAGCCAAATTGGAATTCATAGAGGATTTGGTGCTTCTCCAAATAGGCAACAAGCTGCTTACACACAAGTTTCTCAAAAACTTGAGCAAGTGCCGAGAGTGTTGAAACCGGTCTATAGTTAAAGGGGTCCAGCTCTTGACCTCCTTTGTCAACTGGCGTTACTTTTGAAATTTTAAAATTTTCTATAAAGGTTCCTTCAAGGAGTGACTGATTAAATATTATAGTAAGAGCTTCATTAATTTGATCTGCCGCTAGCTTTATACATTTCCTTGGTATCCCTATGGCAGATTTATTTTCTTTTAAATAAATAAGCTCATCGTGTACTTCTTGTGGGGTAATCCCGCGGAACATGAAACTATCTATAAATGACCTAGTTTTTCTGCCAGATTATTGCCTACGGTGGTGAAGTGGTTATTGAGTTGCTCACAGATACTTTTTTTTGTCGATGAAAAGCCTATTGTTACGCACTAATTTACTGATTGTATTCTTGTTGTTTGATTTTTTCCCTGATACAATCGTACTGATAAGTTTCCATGTATTTTTTAAATTGGACTTGTTAGTCTCAAACTGTTGAGCTACGTGTTGCTTTTTTGCTACTTGTATAATTCTATTAAGTCGATTACTGTATAATTTGTATTCTTTTACTTTTTGCGAATTTTTACTGAAGTAATAGGTTTTATAATTTTTGTCTATGTTTTATCGACACTAAAATAGCGTTAGTTATCCACGGTTTATCTAATTGTTTTTTTTTTTCTTTTGTTTAGACGCTCTACGTATAGGGACGTGGCTATCTACGATTCTGGATAAGTTTGTTTCAATATTAGACATGCTCTCGTTAATGTTAGCATTAATAAGGCTTTTGAAGTCTACTGTTTCTAGATAATCGAGGAAAGTGCCATTATTAAAATCCTTAAAATCACGGTAGTATTTAGGTTTATTGGATGTAGGTAGTTTGCCACTCATTGTGCAAAAAACAGGCAAGTGGTCCGAAATATCAGCCAAACAAATACCAGTTTTAATCACCTTTTCAGGTACGTTGGTGTAAATGTGATCAATGAGAGTCGCACTATGTTCGGTTATTCGAGTAGGTTTTATAGTAATGATTGGAATAAAACCTATGTCCGTTAACATGTCCAGATACTCCGCAGTCTGTTTGTCGTCATGGTATCTGGCTGATATTCCATTCAGCATTCGTTGGTGGTATGAATGCTGGACGATTTGCGGATTTTTTGACGCAAGTTCGGCTAAATCTTGATCCTGACGAGAACGTCAGGATCAAGTGTTAATTTATGATGGGGCACCAGCGCACCGCAACGCCGTTAACCCGGGCCCAAATACAGAAATAAAGATGTTGCCGCCCTACAGTCCGTTTCTTAATCCTGTAGAGCAGGCAATAAGTTGTTTGAAAGCAGCGATGAAGGCAGATATTTCACGGCCTCAAATACAGGCAGATATGAACAACAGAGATAAAGCAAGGAACAGAGGAGTACCATTAGGTATTTATCGCACAAATTTGTTGCTGGAAGCGCTTCAACGAAACATCTACACCATCACACAGCCAAAATGTGCCGAATGGTATAGGTTCATGCAAAACCTATCTACCACGCTGCCTCAACGGCGAAATGATCGAAGGGTGATTTTTTAGTACTAGTATCATTTATTTTGCATGTATGTGCATTATTAGGACGCAAATAAACGATAAGTAATTGAATAATTATTTTAGGATATTGTTTGTCATAAAGGGCTAGTTGTTTGTACGGAGGCGCTAACGTTTGTAAGAAGCACGCAAATGACTTTCACAAAATACTGTTGTTTGCACTTGCTTTAATTAATATTCCGTTCACTGTATTGATTGCGAGGTCTTGTATTATTGATATTTTGTTTGTGTTATTGTTATGTATCAACGCGCAAATGAAAATAGATTTTTTATTCCTGGTTGTCGAATAGTGTAAATGAATGTGAAAAAAATGCAATTGTGTGCACTCAATTATGTAAAGTTCGTTAATGTATTTCCTTTTAGTTCGAATGATTTTACTTTCGCATAAATGACAGTACATAGGCGTAAAATGAATGCGTATTTCTGGGTAATGAAAAGCAAAAGGTGTAGTTATCATTATTGCACTTAAGCGGGTCTTCATTTCCAGGGGACTGAATAATATCCTTAAAAAGGTCGATTTTGTTAGTTAGATGAGATTCACTTTGGTAGACCCAGGACCTATGGCTTTAAGGAAATCATTTGAGTCCAAATGTTGAAAAGGAAAAACGTAATCTGTGAATACAGGTCTTGTACTTTTGTTTTGTAAAGGTATCGTCTAATCATTTGGGTACAACTAAATGGTTTGTTATTAGCTTGTAAAAATGCATTACCATATATACCTAGGCTAGAAATACCTATATTTCAGTTCGCTTGTTCCCCTTGGAAGTCTTGACCATAGTATCAGCTTGTTCCCCTTGAAGGACCTGATCATCGTGTCATCAATGCCTGAGACCATTTTCGAAGCGTGCGTAGTCTTCGTAGCTATTTATTACGACCGCGTTCTCATTCTCCGACTTCTTGATGAAAAATTTAACCTGCTTACATCTCCGAAGAGCTTCTTTTTGTGCTTTGTTAAGGATTTGGAGACGTAGATCCTTTCATCCCCATCCAAATTAAGGCCAGGAAGCTCGCTAACTTTCATTCCTGCCAGCTTTCAACGATTGGAGTAGAAAGCATTTCTAGTGTCGCGTCTGACGAACTTGACAATGATCTTTGGTGGGGCGTTGGGGTTGTAAGAAGGAAGCGGATGTGAGGTTGAAATATCTTCCTCCTTAAGTGGCACTTCAATGGCGTCTCCGATCGCCATTACTACGTCTTTTGAGGAGTAGTTCCTGTTAGGAGGGACGCCTGATATTACAAGACAGTCTCTCCTCAGGTATTCGGCGAGTTCTTCTGCTTTCTCCAGAGTTTCATTACTTGTCTGTTTCTCTTTATTTAATTCTTTCTATAACTTTCTGATTGAGCTTCCATGTGACTGAACCATTTGGTTTTACTTTCCCATTTGGGACAGAATGTCGTCATATTTCTTATTTAGGTGTTCCACTGAAGATTTTAGGTCGTCGACCTTTAGCTCTAGTGGCCGTATTGCATCTCTCAAAATTTCTCTCATCTCTTCTTTTGAAGCCATTTTGGGTCGGGAAGGCGGAAGCGTTCAAAAAGTGTTGCCGACCGCCATTACGACATATGGTCACTAGCGTGACCACTAAACCTTCCCATGGCTCATTGCGCTCACTAGTATATTTTCTTCTTTTTTTTTTTTTTTTTTTTTTTTTTTTTTACTGAGACTTGAGACGCCTGGGTACGAGGCAGCTCGTCACTGCATTTTGGCTGAGCGTCACTGGACGAGAGAAGTCTGGAGGCTCTGGTACCCAGAAAAAACGCACTTCGAGCCTCGCGCATTTACTTCTTAATGGCCTCTCTCATCAACGGTCCTAAAATAATCATGTTTTGTTTTTCGTTATCGCTCAAAAAGGCTAATGTACAGTCAGTCGTTCTTTCGTTTAAAAACGTGATTTTTGATTATTTTAATCTTCTAGGACAAAACGAATCACAAGAAATTACTGCCACAGTTTCACCGGTCTTTCCTGTCTTTCCGGGATCCCAATAAAAAAAAAAAACAATCTCCAAGTTTTTCTCGGCTGTGTTGCAAAAGTAGAAATTGTTTCCACTCACTAACATTTGTTAACTTTTTCACATCCATAAATCTATAGCTGTCAATCTCTCTCACGATAATGCACTCTGATTACTTACAAGCAAGTGTCGTTATACTTGAAACTCTGTTTATGCGTTACAGTCAAAGCTTTGTATTTAATATAGTTTCGCATTAAAGCTTTGTATTTCACTGGGTTGATGTAATATCGCCTAATCAGAATAGATCAATATTAAAAAGAGTTTAATAGAGTTTAATAATAGAGTATAATATTTTATTATTGAGTTTTTTTTATTGTTTTCCCCATTTTTTGTCGTGCATAATGTTGGAAAAAGTGAGCAGAATTTTTAAAAGCGAGCATAATCTGAGCACAATTTTGAATATAAACGATCAATGCTAGCATAGTTTCACTAGCATAATCGGCTCGCCTTAATGGCGTGCTCACATCCCTATAATAATTTTATTAATATTAACACTTTTGGCACTTTTGTTCAAACATCTGCCTGAATTTTAACACGAGTCGTAATACTTTTTTCTAATTGCTCAATCTTTGTTTTTGCGCCGTATCAAAGCATTCACCCAAGATACGGACACGATATTTTTATTTACATAGTTAATAGCAGTAGATAGATTAGATTGGTTGTAGTTTCTTTGTTTCAGGGTCAAATCCAAGCCGTCTGAGCAAGGAAACAAATCCTCGCTAACGAAGATGAAGTTGGAATTAGTTGGCGTTGTTTGCCTTATACATGTAGGTATGTTTTTTTAACGTCTACTGACAATACAGTCTTCCTTTGAAGCCCAAAATTTATTTTAAAAATCTTTTTTAAGAGTATATGTAAGAAACCGTATTTCTTTTATAGTCGTGCGGTTGGAGATCGTAGAATATCGCAAAAGAGCTATCAGTGCATGTGTTCTGCGTCATTGTGAATCCTTGACTATTTATTCTTATTTATTGTGATTTCCGAAAATATTCCAAGATATTGCAAAAAAATCGATTATTTTCGCAAAATGTTAATTTTCATTTCGCACGGGTCTACAACGAAATGAGTACCTTAAACAGCCTCTTTCAGCCGCCATTTTGTCATCCTAGCAAAGTCGAAGTGTTAAAAAGAATCCATTTCCATAGGGTGATTTGGGAAAGCCAATGCGATATTTTCGACTGGATTAGGTAAATTAGGCATTTAACTTTGTTTTTGGGTGGCTATTCCAAGATTTTTCGCAGTTATGCGCCTTCAAATATTAAATAAAAACAATAACAAAGAAGTGGCTGATAAGGGCACTTTAATCCCCTCGAAATCCCTTCTTGGTGAGCACCACAAATCTTAGATATGATGGTAGGTAATCGGTAAATTATCGTCTATGACCGTTGTCTAATTTCGAGAAAAAAACAAAGATATATCCTACAGTCAGGGGCGTTGATTAAAGAGAGGAATGCCAGGTTTTCCGTCAAAAAATTGCTTTGTGTCTATTGGCAGTCGTATGTTAGTACGAGATGTAGTTATCTCTTCACGGTTTCTTTTTTCTTACTAGCACTCTTAGATTCGCGTTTATTCTTTTTCAGCTTCTTCCAGCATTGCAGGTGAATGGCCAAGTCATTACACACCACAATGGCAACACAGCAATTTAAATAACAAATGTTATCTTGTTGACACGACAAACAAGAAGACCTTTTTCGAAGCAAAATCCCTTTGTGAATATTACGGTGGTCAGCTGTTTGTAAAGCCAAGTAGCTCTAAGACTTTGAGTAATGTTTTATCAAGCATCATAACAATTTCCTTATCCGCATCTTCATATTATGTTGGAATCGAGCGCAATGCTGCGACTAATAATGCATGGACTTGGTTAGATGGGACCGCTGAGACAGTTACAGTTTCAGATCATTATGATTATTGTGCCTATCTAGAATATACCCCTGATGCAGTATTAACTATGAACCAACACAGTGTCCAGTACAAGTCCACCGACTGCAGTAAAACTTATGGATACATCTGTCAAAAAGATCCCAGTGGTATGAAACCAACATTCAAGACAATCACGAAAGGGGGGGATAAGTGTGGGCGAGTCACGGGCTTTAGGAACATTTTACTCCAAAATGATGTCTTATGTCTTGTTAGTTTTAATAAAATAAATGGGTAAGAAAGTTACTCATTTACCAGGCGGCGG